>NC_063202.1:14181680-14226680 GCF_017589495.1 Alosa alosa
GGTAGGAATCTGGGGAAGGGGGTTTTATGGGAACATTTGACTGCTGTACTTAAGACGAATGCTACTGTATGTATACGTCCCTATGTTCAAAACTCAATAAACATTGCATTTCAAAAAAGAAAACACACACACACACACACACACACACACACACACACACACACACACACACACACACACACACAATGCAATCTCAGTTCACTCCGTTGTATGATGGTGCCCTGTAGTACTGTTGACAGGTTTATGTTTATTTAGCAGACCGACTTTTTTTATTCAAAGCTACTTAGCATTGGTATTGAACATTTACATTTATTGAACATACAACATTTACAGGGTATAGGGTTTAGGATATGAGAGTGTGTGTGTATGAGTGTGTAAATGGAGTTTACTGTGTGTGTGTGTGTGTGTGTGTGTGTGTGTGTGTGTGTGTGTGTGTGTGTGTGTGAAGATTAGTATGTGGTGAATTTGTTGTGGTGAAACTGTGGCTGTGGTTCTGCGGCTCTACAGACAGATCATTCTCCATATTGTAGACTCAGGGTCAGACTTGGGGGCAGAGAGAGCCATACTGCCTCCTGGTGGCTAGGGTGTGAAATTACTGTATTTAAACACTAGAGGGCACCAAAGCACTTCAGAACAGCACACTATTGGCTCAGCAGCACTTCAGAACAGTACACACACACACATATCGCTCAGCACACACATTCCCTTCCCTGGGTAACACACTCAGACCAACTGTGCCAGGAACAGCACAGATACATGTAAAGATGGGCCAGCAAAAGAAATCCACAATACCTTTAAAATGGTCATAATTGTTGATTGTGTGTGTGTGTGTGTAGTCTGCAGAAGCTGTCTTGTCAAGTATCTAGAGGAGAACAACACTTGTCCCACATGCAGAATTGTTATTCATCAGAGCCATCCACTGCAGTATATCGGGTAAGTACTGACACACACACACACACACACACACACACACACACACACACACACTCTCTCTCTTACTCATATGTTTGTGTGTGAGTCACATGCTGGCTTATGTGGGGTATTATGGGATGGATGAGTTTGACATCTCTCATTCCTACACCAGGGGGTCTGGGTTTAAAGGGTTAATGTCAGCAAGTTAATATCCCCAGTTGGCCACCGCAAACTTTAAAGACGAGCTCCAGCAGTTTATTACACCCCTAAACCCCTTCTCTGTTCCTCTAACGTATACATTCATTAGCTTTTTTCATTAAAAATATCCTATGGTGTCCTTATAATGGCTTTAATGGAACTTTACTTGGAATTAGATTTTACTCAGCCTATTAGCATCAGCCATTGAACAGAATGGGTGTGGTACTTCCTCAGTCTCTCCAGTTCCATATGATAGCTCTAGGGCCTGCACTCTGCCCTGTGGAAATTAACTGTCCTTTCTCCTGCTGTTTAAACTCTCCTCTCTCTCTCTTTCTTTCTTTCTTTCTCTCTCTCTCACTCTCTCTCTCTCTCTCCTCTCTGCAATTTTTAAACACCCCTGTATCTCTGTACTTCTTGTTCCCCCTCCGTCTCTCAGTCATGATCGGACCATGCAGGACATTGTGTATAAACTGGTTCCAGGTCTTCAGGAAGGTGAGTCTTCAGAGTTCTCTGCCCCCTTTCCCCAGCACACCTCTGGCTTTCCACACACATGTTCTCCTCATGTGCACACACACACACACACACACACACACACACACACACACACACACACACACACACACACACACACACATTAACCATTTATTAATGTCCACATAAAGAAAATGGTACAGGAACACAAACACAAATATTAAGGTTGCAGTAGAATACATACACAAACTCATGGACCAGTGACATACAGCAGGTCTTCATAATATCATTCAATAAGCATAATACTCAGTCCTTAAGGGTACAAGTAGCAATGTCTCTGCCATATGTGGCGGCCACTAATAATAGCAGAGATGACACAGTTGTTTGCCAGCCGTTTAGCCCTCTGTTTGGTCATCCCAAGCTGTTGCAGCCCTCTTTCTACCAACCTGTGTAGTTCTAGGCTACCAAATACGAAAACAAGTAGTCTGCACACACACACTCACACACACACACACACACACACACACATTCTGTCTCTACCATTCCACACACGCCTTCTCCTCATTATGACCGCCCGGCGCTTAGCCGGCGGTCATATAGGTTTAGTCAGATTTTTTTTTTTTTTTTTTTTTTCTTTTTCTTTTGCCCAAATTTCCGTCAATGATTCCGGGACACTGAAAGACCGGGTACACGAAAACTTGGTGGGCATGTAACCCCATATGGATAGCATGGAACCATCGTTTTTCGTTTTGATCTGTAGCCCCCCGCTGGACTGGACCCCGAAGGAGGTGGGGCAGACACAGTTTTCTGAGAATATCTCAAAACCGTAGGGTTTAGGAGGACCATTTTTTTTTTTTGTATGTTGATCTCAAGGGGCCATGTCAACCCATTCCATAACCACTCATTTCATGTATAAGCCACCTAGTTAAACACAAAAAAGTAAAAATGAGGTGTTGTAATTGAAGGTATCTGTGACCTAACATAGTCAAAACTGCACGAAATTGGAAGTGTAGGATCATTATGACACCCTCTGTATGCACACCAAGTTTTGTGGAATTCCGTTCATGGGGGGCCACACAATAAATTAATTTATGTTACTATACACCAACTGGCCTGTAGGTGGCGGGAGACAGTTTTCTGTGAATATCTCGAGAACCGTGGGGCCTAGGAGGTCCACCTTTTTGCATGTTGGTCTTAAGGGGGCATGTCAACCCATCCCATTACCACTTATTTCATGTATAGCGCCACCTAGTTAAAAATTAAAAAGCAAAAAATTAGGTGTTTTCATCACAATATCTCTGGCTGACAAGGTCAAAACTGCACAAAATTAAAAGTGTAGGATCATTATGACACCCTCGAATGCATGCCAAGTTTTGTGTACTTTTCGTTCATGGGGGCCTTACAATAAAATAATTTATGTGTACATTTAGTGACGTACACCAACAAGGATTCCCAGGACACTGAAAGACCGGGGTACACAAAACTTGGTGGGCATGTACCCCCACATGGATAGCATGAAACCGTCATTCTTCGTTTTGATCTGTAGCCCCCCCCCGCTGGACTGGACCCCCCGAAAGGAGGGTAGGGCAGACACAGTTCTCTGTGAATATCTTGAGAACTGTAGGGCCTAGGATGACCAACTTTTTCCATAAGTTTGCCTCCAGGGGTCATGTTAACCCATTCCATGTGCACACATGTGCATAAACAGATACACACGCACACACATACATTTACAGTAATCATACGTATGACACATACTCACACAGTAGACATATGTACGCATGCATGCACATGCACAAACACACATACGCAGGCAAACACACAAGCACGCACATACACACACACACACACACCCACACACATAAACATAAATTTATGTTTATGAGGCATTTGATTGATTGCATTTGTAGAAAACTATAAATGCGGTTATACCAAGCAAATGTATAGCAACACTGTTTGGATCTTTCGCCTGTCATTTATTGCACGTGCTACAAAATCATTCTGTGCAATGGAAGATTTACCAACGTTACACCCGGTCTGATACAGTTTTGCCTATACATCGTGAGACTGAGAGCAGCCTGTTTATTTTGTTTTAAGTGCGTGCAGGGTGTGAGAGGGGAATCGATGTGCTTTGATTACAGCTTGGTAGTTGTAGTCTGTGAAATTAAAAAGCACGTGTGTGTGAAGTATCCAAACAATGACACCTTCATTTCATTATGGCTCCTTTAGCAAAACACCTTAAGCTACTGTGTAGTGGGTCCCATTTAGAAGTGGCTACTTCATTCGCTTTCCTTGACTCATGGAGCTGCGTGAATGTTATTACAACTTTTCGCCACGATATGACAGTTTAAGTCCGCTTGATACTGTAAGGCGAAGCCATTGGTTTCAAAGGAGATTTTATTTGTGTCGCCACCATAGCCTATTGACAATTTATGTTGTAAATAGGCCTACCTTATAATCCTACCTGTAGCTTAGGGAAGCTAACAGCTTTCTATTAGGATCTAGTTTGTTAGTTACCGTTTTGTCATAACTCCCTGATGCATTTTTGCATTTAGAATAGCCAGAGCGTGTATATCTCAATCGAAAAATTAAACAATATCGGTGCCTATGGACTAGGCTGGGTGAACCCAGCCTGATCTGCCCGCTATTTATTTTTTGACTTCTTAAAAGATTGAGCTTGGTCTGATGAAAGCCAGACTAGCCATGGACCTCAGTTAAACAATGCAAGGGAACATGAATCAGCCTATATTTGCACGAACAATAACGGACAAAAGCTCTTCAACTCTGGCCCGTTAAAATGTGTATGAACAGTCTAGCGACGCATTTCATCAAGGCCCATTTGGACATGTCAGTTATTTGCACCACTGGTTAGATGTAAAACAGCATTTCGTTTCAGACTAGGCTACTGTTACTTAATTTGTGCATTAACAATAACGTTTCAGACTACTGTTACTTAATTTGTGCATTGACAATAAAGTATTACATGAACTAAAGATGACTAAAATCTTATGTAGAAGAAGAAACATTCACAAAAAATCCATCCATCCAAAAATGACCTTTTGTTTTTGATAGCTGTTGAAAACGGCATGGAACTGACAGAGATGTTTTTGTTTATAAATACATAACTAACAAATAAATAAATAAATAACATTATGCTGATACCTTTTGCTTTTCCCAAATACAATGTAGCCTACAGGTGTAAGTGACCTTTCATCAATCCAGTTGCAATGGATGAACTGTGATGAACTGCCCTACTTGTGATTGTTTAGAGATTTTAAAGGTTTTATAACAATGCTACATCTTCTTTGGCTATTCTACAATCCATTCACCTTTTCAGCACCAGTAGGCTACTTTCTGTGCAGCCGCACACACACACTCAGGCATGCCAAACAAGCATACACAAAAGTTTCAAGAGTGGGGGATGGAGTAAAATATGGAGACAAATTGAAGTGTGATTTATTTTCGCGGAACGGATGTACAGGACTGAGCGGCGGTCATATTCTATTCTAGTTTTTCATCACGATGGTCGTCTTTAACATGACCCCCCCCCCACCTTTTCTCTCTCTCTCTCTCTCTCTCTCTCTCTCTCTCTCCAGCGGAGATTAAGAAACAGAGGGAGTTCTATCAGAAGTTGGGGATGGAGGTCCCAGGGGACCTGAAAGGAGAACTCTGTAACCTCAAACCTCACCTGGAGACCCAACGCAATGGTACGCAGACACACACACACACACACACATTCACACACACACACACACACACACACACACACACACACACACACACACATACACACAGAGATTCACTAACACACACCCACACACAGATACACACTCACACTCAAACTCATGCACACACTTACACATACACTCACTCACATACACACTCAGACACAGGCACACACACACACACACACACACACACACACACGTTGTCCCACTGGTGTGTTGACTGTGTGTTGTGTGCTGCAGGTGATGTGAAGACCGAGGACTCAGCCAATAAGGAGCAGGAGAAGCCCGAGGAGGACAACGATTATCACCGGAGCGACGAGCAGGTACACCTAGACAACCACACATACAGATACATCCTTATAGGGGCAGCATTCTTCTTTATAGTTATTTTTTTTATTCAGGCTCACACTCTGCTCGTTTAGTCCTACTCATCCAACACACATACACACACACACACACACACACATAAAGCTAGAGGGCACACCCTCAGACAGACACTCCTGTGCAGATCTATAAAGGAGTGTGTTACATTACATCTTCCCTTCATGTTACCTTCATACCTTCATGTTGCTTCGTTTGGGGTGTGTGTGAGAGAGTGTGAGATCTGTATGGAGTGTAACAGTAGTAAGCTGCGTAGTCTGAAGAGGAAGTGGATATGACTCTTTGTGTGTGTGTGTGTGTGTGTGTGTGTATGTGTAGGTGAGCATCTGTCTGGAGTGTAACAGTAGTAAACTGCGTGGTCTGAAGAGGAAGTGGATTCGCTGCTCAGCTCAGGCAACCGTCCTTCACCTCAAGAAGTTCATCGCCAAAAAACTTAACCTGACGTCCTTCAATGAGGTACGCACATGCACATGCAGTCGCACATGCACACACATCATGCGCATACTTACCAAGGCTGTCAGTTGATTGAATATTTAATCACAATTTGGTGTCTGCAGTTGATCACGGATTTGGCTCATTCATTGGTTATCTGTTCAACATCCGCCATAAAGGCAAATCAACGTGGGACTGGGCAATATGTGCCAGGGGTGTGATTCTTTCGTTTTTAAACGGAATTCCGTTTTTTTCGACTTGAAAATGAAACCCACACAATTCGTATAGATCCAAATAGATAGATTTTTTTTTTGGGGTCTGTCAGTCAGAGGTAGGCTATATTTCTGTATAACACAAGCCATTGTTATAACAGGCCGCTGACAATAACGACGGGTTTTGTGCTTCACATCTTTCCGAATATCCCGCCGCAAGTAGTGTATTCCGTTTACTAATGGATTTAATTGAAAGTGAAAGTAGACGGGACGGGTTGATCAGCTGCGTTCTGAAGAATGCTTGATTCAAGTTCAGTGTGTGTGGCGAACTAGTTTCTCAGCAGAAGCCATGAAACGGTAAAGGTCAACAAATTGATTTAGGCGGCGTTTTGGCTTTGCATCGGGTTCGCTGTCAGGATTTTCCGATAATGAATCGCGTGATGATGATATTGAATTTTAATTTCTGCACGTGTAAGCTGTGCTTGAAGTTAGCTGTGACAGACTAGTCTAACCTTACAGGTTTTCATAGTTTTAACCACAAAGCCTGTCTACCTTAGGCCTACTACATTGTTTAACACATTGTCATTTTGCGTTTGTCCAGCCATTCACCTCCGTGAACCTTGCGCCCCTTGTCTAAAACATATTTCAGGACGCCATCTCACCATGAGAAAACGTAACGTTATGGTGACGGTGCTAAGATATCAAAGCTTTGGCATACTTAGTAAATGTCTTGCACATAATATTGAGCTGAATATATAGTGGAAATAGCCTACTGTAGCATTGTGCTGATAGATAAAAAGTTGCCAATTTTAAGGCGCAGTCCGCATTTTAACCCTAGCTCTCCATTTAGTGTGTGCGCTTGTAAAACTAGTGTTGTAGCCAGTTAGCCTACACAATCCTGGTGCAGTAGCTTAAAACAGAGCCTAACATTTATTTTAGGAGGAGAGGTGTAGGACCTACAGTGTTACTTTGGGAAGAGAGGAATCGATGTAATTTGATTCTCTTTGGAACTGAAATATCAACAACCTTCAAGTTGCAAACTCTTCAATCAGCCTCAATATCAGTAGGCCTATCACATGATTCACTATTTTGTACGTAGGCCCAGAGGACTGTTAGGGGGCAGGCTATATATTATCATCAAGTAGGCCTATAGTAAATAATTTACTCAATGTTGTTTTAAGTTATAAACAAAACATGTTATAAATGGAAAAAATCCATGGTTCTGCGTCACTGTTGGCAAAATGATTTCAGCCAATTTGGTTTAGTCTTGTGTAGGCCTAGGCTACTTTGCTCTATTATAAATTAGTTTTCTTTAGGCCTTATAGGCTGTATTGTAATATGCTATAATGTTTGAAATATATTTATATCAATGTATCAATACTTTCCGTAAAAGGCATCAGATGTCATCATTTAAAGGGTAAGGGGGGTTGTGTCACCCGTTTCTCAGATATTTTCCTTTTTTTTGCCAATCACACCCCTGATGTGCATAATCAGTGAAATCGTCAAAAGTTTCTCACTCTACAGACACTTAAACGCAGGCTACTTACGGTAGGAATCCAATCAAATTATACACCCACAGGCGCGAAAAAGTTGTTAAGTGCGTACCGCTATGACTGGGCTGCAGGAGACAAAAAAAATGCTCAGTGGGTGTGTGTGGGAAACTCACAAATGTTGACTTCCACGGAAAATATACAGTAAAATCACAAGTTGACGGATATGGTAATCCAACTGCCTGTTAGCTCACACCAATCAGATAATTCATGCCAATGTGACGAACTATTTGACCTGAGTAGCAAAGTTTTGTCAGCGGACTACTGTTGTACACATGCATAAATAATACAGTACTTTCCTGTGTATTAGCCGCATTGTGTATAAGCCGCAGGACTGTGTTTTATGCAAGTTAAAAGAAACAAAACCATATTAATTGCCCCTGTGTTTTAACCTCATAGCTGAAGAAATTTAGCAGAATCAGAGCAAAGCAGATTTACATATATGGGCTAAATGAAGGAGGGGAAAACAATAAGACAGCACAGCAGCTGTTAGCCTATGAAAGACAGTGATCAGACCTGGATACTCATTGCTAGCTCGAGATGTTAGGGATAGTTGAGAACACTGTTGAAGACATCAGGACATCATGGCAGGCTACAAGAGAATTCAGGACAGTCACCAATGAGAAGATGAAGTGCACAGGTAAACCGAATTTGTCACTCGGTTAGTAATGCAGACAAATAGGCTACTGCTGATAGCTGGCAAGAGGTTAATCTGGAGTGTTAGTTTAGAACGGCTCTTGTGATGTAGCCTAACGTTAGATTTATGGCATCACTCAAATTTCGTGGCCAATGTTCTCACAAGCTAAACACCACCTCAACCCTTGTTTTTCAAATTCATGTTTGGGATTCCCCAGTTTAAAACCTCACGCTTCACTACTGTGCATAATGCAAATACCTGCATTTATTATTGGATATTATCATTATCATCATCAACATCAACATGATGCCATGGTGGTGATGGTTCTGTGACAGAGATGGTCACCACAAACCTTCATGGTGTGTTAAGAGGATAGTGTATTAGTGTAACTCTGGGAGTGTGTTTGTGTGACTGTGTGGTCGAGTGGGATAGTGTTTGTGTGTGTAAGAGTGTGTTATTGTGATTGTGTGTTTGTGTTGTTCTAAATACTTATGAGGGATTTTGAAAAGTGTGGATTTTAACTCCGTCCAAGTTTCTGCCTTCCCACCTGATTTGCTGTGTGTGTGTGTATATGTGTGTGTGTGTGTGTGTGTGTGTGTGGGTATGTGAGTATGAGCACCATATGTCGTCTCATCTGTCGTCTGTGGTGTGTGTCGTGTTGTGCTTGTCAGTGGCACAGTGGGGATCTGAGAGAGGAGCTGAGAAACTATCCAGCTGTTCCTCGCCCCTCTCCCTCTCTCTTTCTCTCCACTTTCCTTCTCTCTCTCTCTCACCCATATTTGTTCAACACACACACACACACACACACACACACATTTAGGGGCATCCTCTGCTGACACTTTACAAGGAGGAGGAATAATTGTGTGAGCCGTGATTAATAGTTTGTCCTCTTTTCTCCTGCTCTCTGCTGCACTCCTCTTTTCTCCTGCTCTCTGCTGCACTCCTCTTTTCTCCTGCTCTCTGCTGCACTCCTCTTTTCCTCCTTTCCTTCTTTTTCTTCTCTTTCGTTTCAGCTGGATATTTTATGCAATGAGGAGATTCTGGGAAAGGATCACACGCTCAAATTTGTGGTGGTGACCAGGTGGAGATTTAAGGTGAGAATACAGATGCTAGTCACACGGAGATACCTGTACTCCTCACAGATACCTGTACTCCTCACAGATACCTGTACTGCTCACGGAGATACCTGTACTGCTCACAGAGATACCTGTACTGCTTACAGAGATAGCTGTACTGCTCACGGAGATACCTGTACTGCTCACAGAGATACCTGTTCTCCTCACAGAGATACCTGTTCTCCTCACAGAGATACCTGTTCTCCTCACAGAGATACCTGTACTCCTGACAGAGATACCTGTACTGTTCATGGAGATACTGTAGTAGTCATAGAGAGCTGTCCATCTGATAGGCAGGTCTTAGAGATACATGCAGATAGCCCCTTGGTCAACATGTACGGAAGGTATCAACAGAAAGCAAACGTAGCTGTAAAGAGAAAGCATGTAAATTGGACTGTGACATTTATATATAAGGAAGGGCTACTATCCAGCACCTCAGGGCGCCTCGATGAAGTGCTATGCGCCGTGATGAAGTGCCGCGTACAGGTTAGCTCTGCCTCGTACGGGTCAGCTCTGCCGCGTACAGGTTAGCCTTTGCCGCGTACAGGTGAGCTCTGCCGCGTACAGGTTAGCTCTGCCTCGTACGGGTCAGCTCTGCCGCGTACAGGTTAGCCTTGCCACGTACAGGTGAGCCCTGCCGCGTACAGGTGAGCAAAGGCAGCTCCTTGTAATGAGATGCTTGTGTGTTTGTTTGTCTGAAAGGCAGGGGGGAGTAGAAGGGGATGTTGCCTTTCTCTATGGTGTCTCCACTAACCTTGCTGTGTGTGTGTGTGTGTGTGTGTGTGTGTGTGTGTGTGTGTTTAATTCTCCAGAAGTCACCGCTGCTTCTACATTACAGACCCAAGATGGACCTGCTGTAGGGACCAGTCTCACATGATGTGTTATGGAGTATTTATGCAGAGACGATCAAGCCAACAAACATGCACACACACACACACACACACACACACACACACACACACACACACACACACATACACTAACGTACATACCTCACACATACTCATGGGTTAGCACATTCATACCAAAACACACATACGCATCATTTCAGGGGGGGCGCACACACACACACACACACACACACACACACACACACACACACACACACACACACACACACACAGCCTCAGGAACAGCCCATGCCGTCCTGCGGCGTCTGTGAAGCAAGAAGAGCTGGCGGAATATTAAACGTTATAAACTTTATATTTATACTTTTGTACAGAATAGAGACATGGACCCAGAACCTACTTGGTGCTCTGTTTACAACCCAACTCACCGACAAACAACTGATCATAATAACAACACCACCACCATTGTCGGCTGTTTGTTAACCGACAGACCCATCTGCTCTCTCCGTCTGAGAAACCCACAGCAGGACAAATTGGAGCTCTTTGTTTTCGGTGGGTGGAGGGGTGCGTGACTGTCCCCCCGGCCCTGGCCACGCGAGCTCTGAAGACTTTTATTATGGACCGTTTGTTTGTTTGTTTGTTTGTTTGTTTGTCATTTGTTTGTTTGTTTGCGTTGGTATATTGTCTCTGAGCTTCTGTCTCTTGCTTTGCTTTTGGCTCCTTCTCCACCGTGGACTGTGAATAAGCAGAAATGAGTGTCGTAATTTATGTTCTATATAGAATCCTGTACATAGAAATAATTATGAGGGGGATGGGAGAGATGTAGAAGAATAAAAGACAGAGAGAGAGAAAGATTACAGACTGTTTAGAACAGTTCCTTAAGTGCTGTTGGGGGTTAGCGGTGTGTAGCCATTTAGTCCGTGGGTAGCCCACCTAGCTACAAAGAGAGTAGCAGGAGAACACACACACATGCGCGCACCCACACACACACACAAATACACACACCCCACAGCGCAAGCTACAGCTTTGTTAGCAGTAACTGATGAACTTGACGAAAGCATTAACTCATACATTAGCCCGCTCACCTAGCATTAGCAGTAGCCCGCTCACCTAGCATTAGCATTCAGAGTTAGCAGCCTGTGATGCCACACATTAGCTTGTGTTTGGATCATCTAGCATTAGTCTGCACAGTTGGCAACCAATAACTCTGTGTCCTCGGAGCGTGCTGACATCTAGTCGATGAAAGTAGTGTTCATGACATGCAGGTTTAACTTGCATAAGCAGCAGACTATGGGGCTAGCCTGGGTTTTGCTTGCATACGCAGCACTGTACTATGGGGCTAACTTGAGCATTAGCATTAGCCTGTAGGAGGTCACAGCACAGGCTCTCCTCCTCCCTAATACCCACTGACACCATCTCACCAGTAGAGTGCACTGTTTCTGCTAACAGCACCAGGCCCCAAAGCTTCAGCAGCAGTACCTGATTAATCCACACACACGCACACATACACACACTTTAAGGCTGCACACACAAGGTATACGTACACACAGGGCCATAAATTCACATAACACACACACAAACACACACTCACAGTTGTGCACAAGGGCACAAACACACACCTACCCATGAGAGACTAAGTGAAAGCATAGCCAGCCATTTTCTAAAACTTTAACAATGTTTTTAATTGTTTTTTATTTTCATGGATAAAAGCATTTGTGTAAATATTAATGAGTATTTAAAACACTTAGCTTCTTAATCAGACCTGCACATGGTCTTTGACCTTTGGGTTTGGTAGGTTTGACTGCCACTCAACCCTGATGGCCAATCACATGTCAGTTTGGGGGTGGAGAATGTAGATGATTTTATACAGACAACCAGCTCCTTACTGGGATCTGTCCAGCTGCCTACCAGATAACTAACCAGCTCCACCAAAACACACACACACACAAAGACAGAGCATCCTACAATCTGTCTGTTATTTTTGTGTTCCTGTGTTTATGCTGATAAATAATGAAGATTTTGTTGATATTTCTGACCACATAAATAGACAAACCAGGAATCATGTTGATTAAGGTTAATATACTGTCCATGAGACAAACACACACACACACACACACACTTGGTATGAACCTATATTCCCTGGTGGTGTGATGTCATGTTTGTTTGTATTATCCTGAGGTGTTTACGGGAGTGTTTCTGTGGCAACCCCTGGTGCTTCTGGTGCTCTGAGCCGATCATGGTGCTAAAGGGGTCTTACAGGTTCTACAGCTGTGCTAAAACACATCTGTGTTTCTCGAATAATCTAACTACAACCGGTTCCTACAGCCATGCTATTGTTTTATCTATGTGCACAGACACACACACACATACACACACACACACACACACACACACATATACACACACACACACAAATATATTATCATCTCTCATAGAATGGTCTCTGTAGGCAATAGTGGCATTCTCAATACACATGGTAACTAAGTTTAAGAGTGGGTGTGTGTCAGGTGCTATAACATTGTTTTGCCATGAGAGGGCAACATCTTATCTTTTTTTCCTGCAGGTTTCTGATGTCACCTCACTCCATGTGCATCTGTCACTCTCTCTCTTACACACACACAAACACACACACATACACACACACACACACACACACACACACACACTTGGAATGTAGGTACAAACCTATGTTCCCTGGTCAGTTCTTGAACTGCCTCAGGAGAGGATGAGCCACACACACACACAAGGTTTTGCAGTGGAGGTTTCATTTTAGTTTTATATGTGAAGTTATGTCTTAATAAGTATATTGTTCTCTAATGTTTTTTTGTCTACACAAAACATGCAAACACACACTCACCCAAACCTTTCTTGTGACACTATTCCCTACATCCCATTTGTAAAATGACACTTCATTTGTAAAATCACACACATACTCACACACACACACACATATTCTCATTCCATTCCAAAGGAACAAATGTGCAATATACATTTCAGCTATAAAATCATCCCCGCTCATTTAAGTCCTCTCCCTGTGCACACACACACTCACTCTCTCTCTCTTTGGGTTTGTTGTTGGAGGTTGATCTGTCCTCTGCTTTTTTTATTCTGATTTATTTATTGTTCATGTGATTAATTAACGAGCTGATTAATTACGGAAGCCCAAACTGAGTCGGGGGGAGTTGCTATCTAATGGAAGCTTTTTTTGTTGAAAAATTGAAAAGTGTGTATTTCATGAATAAATGCCTTACAAAAATGTGTGTGTGCCATCTGAGTGTGTGTTATATTGTTGAACCACTAGGTGGTGCTATAGGTACGTAGCTCATGCACACACTCACAGCACATGACCAACAAGAGAAAAGGTACCAGAACTTACAGTGTCACACACACACACACACACACTTTCACACCACACCGACACACTCCCTCTCCAAACAAAATTTAATTTCGTTATACACTGCTGTAACAGGCCTGAGCATAAGCTGCTGCAAATGAACAGGGTCACTGTTGTAATGAACATAAACCCATACACACTGCACACACCAGGGGTGAAAATTCGGGTGCTAAACAAAAATGGAATAACAGACAAATAGTAGCACTGGAAAAACGCCAACACACACATCCACTCTCACGACGCACACACTCTCACATCCCAACTGTGATGAACATTAATAAAGAGTGCATGATCTCTTCTCACTTTCTCTCTCTCTCTCTCTCTCTTATGCCCCCGCACATGTCCCTGAACTCTAAATGACTCTGCGGGATAGATACACACACACACATACATCTCACTTGAGAGATTCTCTCTCTCTCTGTCTGTCTTTCTCTCTCACACACATACAGACACATTCCCACAGGCACATGCGGAAGTGTACACAACATGCCGTATATATTATAACACACACCAGTGACCTGCGCAGGTTGTCATGGTGATGTGTGTGCGGGAGAGTGTATGTATCTCCCCACTCCACTGGAATGGGCTGGATGGATATTCAGCTCTTCGGTTTAAAGGATGACAGAGTGAGAGTGTGTGTGTGTGTGTGTGTGAGAGAGAGCAGTTTTCCACTCTTCTAATTCACTTAATCTCTCATGGATTTTCCAATGGGCTTCACTCTTCCCTTTCCTTTCACCACACACACACACAGAGAGAGAGAGAGAGATTTGCATAATTGAGTTAGTTCAGACTTTAAGAACTGGAGATGAGAAGAGAACCACTTTTCTCCTTTCCTCTCTCTTCTCTTCTCTCCTCTTTCTCTCTCTTCTCCTCTCCTCTCTCCTCTCTCTCCTCCTCTCCCCTCTCTCTCTTCTCTCTCTCTCTCTGGGGACATCTGTCCAGGAGTGAGTTTATTACTTTCTCAACTGGTTACATCGACTTATGGTAAATGTATGTGTGTGTGTGTCTGTATTGATTGCTCTATGACTTGCTGACCTCATCCTCTGGAAGACTCCTTCTTTCATTCTTTTTTTCAGAACTAATGAAGCTAAATGAACATGAATGATGCTGTTTTGCCTATTATCTAATCATATCTATCTACAGTATTTGTGTGTGTGTGTGTGTGTGTGTGTGTGTGTGTGTGTGTGTGTGGTGTGTGTGTAACATACGTGGAGTGATAAGATGTAATTACCCCACGTTGCCACCCTTCACCAAAACAGAGACAAAAGAGCTAAGGCTTAAGCTAAATCCCCTTCAGTGGAATTTCACTACATTAAAGACAATGCATGCGTGAGAATGGCCTACGCCAGTCGTCAGTGTGTGTGTGTGTGTATGAGATCCACTCCAGTTAGTCAGTAATGCAAGAGTGGCCATAAATCAGGAGGTCTTCACTATGACACCTGCATCTTATTAACACTCTGGAAACCATGAGGTATTTTGTGTGTGTGTGTGTGTGTGTGTTGTCAATAGGAGGTGCTACCTATGACACACCTGCATACTGTTGCATCTCATTATCACACAGGATCCCAATCATGATCTGTGTGTGTGTGTGTCTGTGTGTGTGTATTCTTTCTAAATGGTTGTGAGCTGTTGGCTGCCTGCTGTGTGCTTCTCTCTCTCTCTCTCTCTCTCTGTGTGTGTGTGTGTTTGTTTGTTTTTAACAGTCTTGGTCTGTTTAGCTGGTAGGACTGTCTCTAGGATGTTATGTACACACATCTGCCAGTCTACAGCTTACCATGTCAGTTGACACTTTACCTGATTGGTTTCATATCACTCTGGCTGTCTTTTTTATTTTACCTGAATCCAAATGTTTATTAGCTTGTGTGAATGTGTTTTTGTGTGTATGTGTGTGTGTACGTGTGGCTGTGTGTGTTTCTTATTGGGTTGGAAATTCAGCTTAGGTCATTAGTATGGCTTAGCTTACTGTACCTTCCATCCTCATGTAATACATGAGGTGCATGAGATCAAACACACACACACACACACACACACACACAGCTGAGCTGAGCTGTTCTTGAGTCCCTTTAGTAAAACTGTGAGATATAAGGAGATGAGGTTCATGGGGAGATGTTCAAAGCACCATGCAGGCTAAGCACACACACACACACACACACACACACTCTCTCTCTCTCTCTCTCACACACACTCTCTCTCTCTCTCACACACACACACACACACACGGCAGGCAGACTGAGAAGTGTGCAGCCTAATGTATGCATGCCGCTCTCTCAGCTTAAGGGATGAAAGGTGTCTCTGCATACAAGAACAGAGGAAAGACAGGAGCAAGGATGGAGGGAGGGGGTGGACAGAGAGACAGGGAGAGATGGATAGAGAGGGAGAGGAGGGGGGATGGAGATAGAGAGGGAGAGATGGAGAGAGAGGGAGAGGGGGCTGGAGAGAGAGGGGGGTGGGGCAGGGAATGGGGAGAGAGATATGAAGGTAGGGAGGGTGGGGGTTTGCAGAGAGATATAAGTGACCCCTCTAACTGCCCCTTCTCACTACCTTCCCTTAAAGGTGCCTTGCCACACAAAACCATTTTTACGTGTACTTTTTGAAATATGGTCCCTATGTGTTTGTGTTATGTTATGTTGTGAATGTGAAAATGAACTGCTACCTCTGTCAGCTCTAGCCACTGAAAAGAAATAAGCAGAGAAATCAGGCCAATTACAAAAGCTGGCCAATCTGACGTGTGGCAGGGCACCTTTAACTGCCCTTCTCCTAGTTACCCACCCTTAACTACCCACTCCCTTAGTTGCCCCACCACTAACTGCCCCTTCCTAATGCCCTCCAATCTAACTGCCCCTGTTGCAGTCTACACATGTAATCTGATGTTTTGTTGGGATTTATGCTGATATTAGTCTTGCATTCATTCTGATATTTTGATGTTTTGTATTTTCTGTATCTGCCTTTAGCACTGGCAACACCACTGTTGAACAGGATGCTCACAGAGCAGAGAAGGTGAGAGAAAGGGGAAGAGGGGAGAGAGATGGAGAGAGAGGGAGAAGAGGGAGGGAGAAAGATAGAGAGGGAAAGGATGAGAGAGTGAGGGAGAGATGAAGAGGGGAGGGAGAAGAGGGAGGAAGAGAAAGAGAAAGGGGGGAGAGATGGAGAGAGAGGGAGAAGAGGGAGAAAGAGAAAGAAAGAGAGAAGGAAAGGATGAGAGAGTGAGGGAGAGAGGGAAAGGGGAGGGAGAGAGATGGAAGGGCAGAGAGACACACCCACAGCTGAGCTGTGAGAGAGAGATACTCCAGAAATCGCACTGGCAGCTGGAAAATATGTACTAGCCTGTCACGAAAGACGAAATGCAACCGTAAGCCAGTGATTACACCCCACTGTTGTTTATCTCTTTTTTCCCCCTACAAATTTTACTATTCTATTAACCTACTTTTTCTCCCCTCTATTATTTACATTATCATCTTATTATTGTTTTTTTTATTAGTATAATTATTATTATTGTATCCTGTTTTGATTCTTCCATGTGAGAATAATAATAAGAGAACACCCTGTGTTTTGCCAATGCTCACTATACTGGATGTGCATTTTAACAGTAATGTCAACAATGTATAGCAGACATCCCAACCTAACCTACTTAGATACTGAAATTCAGATGTTTGTTCAATAATGTCTAGTCAGTACACCAAATAAGGAAGGCCTATTGATAGAAATTGTGATAGTAAAATATGTAGATTTTGGTAGTTTGGCCTTTTCATGTAGCCTTGGCAACTAGCCAGGCCTGAGTAATATGCAAATGAAATTACACTTGCACCTCAACAAGTCTTTTGCAATCATTTAACCCGCCGTCAGCAATGCTAAAGTCACTGTTACAAACAGTGCAGTGTGCAAGACTATCATTATGTTTTACTCTTATGAGACAATTGGGGTACACTTTTGTGTAGTCTGATGTGAAATGGGCTAAATGTTCCTTTTTGAGGGGCACTGACTCTGCCATGACGCTCCTGTTCCTAGATACACTGACTGAACTGATTAATTAAGTTCGGGAGAAAAGAGATATAAGCCCTCACTTATCTTCTACACAGGACACATTCTCACCTAGACAAGGGGAAAAGTACGGTGAGAATCATGTTCTTTGATTTCTCAAGTGCTTTTAACACCATCCAACCCCTCAGACTGGGAGACAAGCTCTTGCAGATGAGTGTGGACGCTCACCTGGTAACCTGGATTACAAATTACCTGACTGAGCGACCACAGTTCGTCAGACTGAAGAACTGTCTCTCTGACACTGTGATCAGCAGCACCGGAGCGCCACAGGGAACTGTGCTCTCTCCAGTCCTGTTCACCCTGTACACATCTGACTTCTGCTACAACACTGAGTCATGCCACATGCAGAAGTTTTCTGACGATACTGCAATTGTGGGGTGTATCAGGAATGGGCTGGAGGCGGAGTACAGGAGCCTGGTGGAGGACTTTGTGCAATGGTGCAAACTCAATCATCTCCAACTCAACACTTCAAAGACCAAGGAGATGGTGGTGGATTTCCGCAGGTCTAAGCCCACTCTGCTACCAGTCTCCATTGATGGGGGTCAATGTCGAGGTGGTAAGCACCTACAAGTACCTGGGTCTCCACCTGGACAATAAACTGGACTGGTCAGCCAACACTGACGCACTCTACAAGAAAAGGAAGAGCAGGCTGTACTTCCTGAGGAGGCTGCGCTCCTTCAATGTGTGCAGCAAGCTCCTCAGGATGTTCTACCAGTCTGTTGTTGCCAGCGTCCTCTTCTATGCAGTGGTATGTTGGGGAGGAAGCACAAAGAAGAAGGATGCCTTTATTATATATAGACTTTATTCTTGCACTGTTGCACTGCTTGACTTACTAATTTGCACCATCACCATGACACTCATTCACACAAAGAGCACCTTACCTTACCTTACCTTATGCACAGTGAATCACAGGCTCAGTCCCTGCCTCAGTCATTGCAAGCGCATCTTGTTTGATTCAGGGCTTTGAACCGATTTTTTTCCCCAATCGGTTCGTTCCGAACAGAAACGGAATTATAACGTTTCCGGTTATGAGTTCCACCAATAAATTGACGTTCCCGAACCGGTTAGAACAAAAAAATACTGTTCCCGGAACGGTTAATTTCGTTCCTGTCAGCTGTTTAATGCTATAGAATTATGTCACATCTTTCTCATCCAGCTTAAACCAAATGTAATAATATTACAACCATTATTAAATAATAATAATAATATTATTATTAATAATAATAATAATTAAAAAGGCCTACAATTATTTCAAATGTGTAGTTTATTGTTAAAACAACAAATTGCTGTTTTTTTACTGACATTAGGCCTAACGAGAGTAGGCTAAATTGCCTAGGCTAAATTGCCACGATGCAGAAAATATGCCTAACAGCCAATAATAAATAAAAATAAAAGAAATCATGCAGTCACAAAAGCAGATTACTCCCCATATCTGACGTTAACCAAGAAAGACGGAAGTGCAAATGGGTCAGCCTACATTCCAAACTGTTTATTCAGGCGGATGAAAAGAATATCCTCCAGAATTTTGTCATTCAGGGACGACCTAAGCGGAGAAAGAATAAACTTCAAAGATGAAAATGCGCGCTCCACGCTGACTTGGGTCACGGGGAGCACTATGACGGACATTGCGAGTTTGTGCATATCTGCATTTGAAGCAGCCATGGACGCCCAATAACGAAGAACATTCTCGGTGCGCTTTAAACGCGCTTCTCTGCAACAGGCGTCTAACAACGATGCAATGGGAACTCGGCCCTTTTGTATGACAGTGGTTTGTCTTTCTTTAGTCACCAGCAGCTTCTCAATTTCATCATCTTCAGATGAAGATGATGAACGCTCAGCTACGCTGTCTGTGGGGGTGGCGGACAGGTTTTGGATCATGTCCCAAGTGCGGCACAGGTGTAATTTCGCCATGTCAGCCTGATTATCTGTCAAAAATAGCCTATACCTAGGGTCAACAAATAAAGCGGCCACAAATGCGTCATTTTCAAACAATGTATGTTGACGTGATTTCATGCACTGGACCAGTCGTTTGGCAAAGGGGCTGTCCATTTTTTCGGTATCTAACACACACTTCAGCCACTGGCCGTAAAAGTCACCTGCGGTAAGCTGTTCTGATTGGATGCATTTGGTTGTAATTTTCGCAGGTTTCAACACATTGACTATATTTGAAATGGCCTGCCACTGGGGTTCACTTAAATGCAGCTCATTAACGGTAGGCGACATGTCATCACAAAACGATCTGAGCTCGCAAAGTCGTTCTAACATGTCGTGTGTGGAATGCCAGCGCGTGGGGCAGTCAACTATGGCCCTCCTGTGGTCCATTCTTTTAATAACGGCCACAACATTTGGAGTGCGCAACTTTTTAGCAACACGGCGTGCTTTACCAATGATGTTAGACACCCCCTTCTCTTTCAATGCATCATCTACTGCTAGTTGTAAAGTGTGTGCTGAACAACGCACACTGCGCAAGATCTGCCCCTGAACAACAGAATCAATTTCAACATCAGGTTCTCTTCCCGTGTCGTCAGCTTCTGTGTCTGCATCAGTGTCCTCCTCATCATCATTGCCTGTCGCTTGCAGGTCGGACAATAGTTGCACTGCCTTTTGCATGTTGGCACCGTTGTCCGCAGTGATCGAGTACACCTGCTTCAGACTGATTTTATACTCTTCCAACACCTCCTGTACCACAGAAGATATATAGGAGGCCGTATGTCTTTCGCACAGTTCTCGAACAGCCAACGTCCGTAACACAATGTTTTCTCCTTCTGCATATTGCACATTAATCCCCAAAACAGAGCGATCCCTGCAAGTGGCACTGTCGATTTTCAGCAGGATAAGCCTGCCACTAAGCTCGTCTATCAGTTTTCTCCTTTCGCTGTCAGCGAGTGTTGTGACCCTCTCACGAATGTTGGCTGAATTAATTGAGAAACCATTTCCAATTGCTTGTTGTAGTGGGTCAATTATTTTTCTAAAGCCAGTGTCTTCCATTAAGGAAAATGGTCTGCCGTTCACTGTGACCAGCTCCAAACACACATCTACGAGGGCCTCCGATGTAATGGGTACATGGAGCAATTTTGGCTTCTTCACAGTAACCTCATCTAAAGTTCTTTGACTTGGGCCAGGTCTTTTTTGTGTGGTAGCAGTAGAATTCGAAGACTTGTTGAACAGGTCCGGGTGACGCCTTTGGATATGCCTCTGCAAGTTCCCCCCATGGTTACCCGCTATTTCGGCTCCACATCCCTCAACGTTGCACTTCGATTTGTTTGTTGCTGGGTCAAAGGAAAAATGTTGACGATTTGGATTCTCAGTATGTCTTCCCATCTACACAAACAGAAAAGGTGCCACAAATGAGAAAGATAATCCATTTAGTGTGTTATATAATGTATATAATAATATATAAGAATAGCTAGCTATCTGTGCATTAGGCAAACAGAGGTGTTGGCGCCATTTAGCCAAATGTTCGCTAGTCCATCATTAACGTGGATTCGACAAATATAGCTATTGATATTGTGTTTGGAATGAGCGTTTTAATTAACGATGGGTCGTAATTTACCTCTTTTTTAAGATGTGTAGTGGAGACACCGCTCTCTCTCCATTCAGTCAGCGAATGTGTGATGTGATGTCACACAGGAAGTGAACCTCAGCCGTCATGGTAACGTGCGCAGGAAAATAATTACTTTTTTTTTTTAGTTAATTAGGCAACGAAAACTTTGAGGAACGAAATAAAACCGGTATTAACCGGTTACCATTATTTTTAAATAAGTGTTCCTGATCCAGAACATAAAAAATAATAACGTTTCCGGTTTCGTTCCTGTTCCCTGTAAAATACAAAAAGTTCCCGGTTTTCGTTTTCGTTCCTTGAACCGGTTCAAAGCCCTGGTTTGATTAATCACCCACTATGTGGATACAGTTTTTTTAGAATTGTGTTATTTTGTATAATTTGTATTTTAGTATATTTAGTATTTAGTATATATTTATCTTCTACTGTCCTTATTGCTTAGTTGTGTTGTTTATATTATATACTTTTAATTACTTTCTGCTGTTAGTGAATGTGTGTGTGTGTTTCATTTGCTGCTTTCATTTCCCCTGGCGATCAATAAAGTATCTATCTATCTATCTATCTACCTACACTGAAAACTGATTGGTTGATTTAGCAAAACAGACCAGGATGCTCTCTGTCTTGGATGCGCTTCAGGCACCACTCCTCTCTCTCTCCCTCTCCGTTGTGTGCGTGTTAAACTTAGATGCACACGCGATTTGAAGTCCAGTCTGGCTTGCGTGCTCTTGTTCGCTCTAGGTTCCGGGAGATTTTATGTAATTTGCGGGCGTCAGGAAGCCGCTATCAATATGTGGGAGACTCCCAAAACTTCGGGAGACTTGGGATGTCTAGCTAGACAGCACTTGTCGCCAGAACAGAATGTGCAATGTACCTTAATGTTGTCATGTTTAGCTGACACAAACTCAAAATAATGACTGTATAGATAAAATGTGCATCTCTCTCCTCCCTCCATTGTTGTTTACGTTTGTGTCGCTGCGTCCTCATGCTAAAAAAACGTGAGCATAGCCTGACATTAATCCCCGAGACAAGAAGAAAGCAAAGAATATATCTTTTTATAAAAAGATTAGTAACTTTAATTTGATTACTGGTTTGTAAATAGTAGCGCGTTAGATTACTCGTTACGAAAAAAGTTGTCAAAATAGACTAACGCGTTACTTAGTACTGGCATCACTGCCTATGGTGACCATCCATCACCCTCCTCCAACCCTCCAGTTCCATCTCTGGCTTTAGTGAGAGGAAGGGAGAGAGAGAGAGAGAGAAAGAGAGCTCATGTGGATATAAACATTTGCATATTTCACCTGCAGCCATCTTTTTAACCCCCCCCCCCCCCCCCCTTGCACTAATGCATGCAAACACTCATACATACAAAACACACAGAAGAACACACACAAGCACACACACATACACAGACACACAGACAGAAGTAGCAGAAAAGCCTACAGTGCCATTATTGGCGGCAGCGTCTGCTTGATGTGGAATAAGGCTGGGTAATTGCCCTGTGCTTTCATGAGCATCACTCTGATCCTCGGCAACAGGATTACGTCGCTGTTGGCAACCTCCCTCGGCAACCGCCCACACTCCCCCACCTCTTTATCTCTCTTTGCACAAAACAACCTTCAAACCCGTCTCTCCCTCCTCGTGCTTTCTTTTCTCAAAACTTGTCTTCATTCCTCCTCTCTCTCTCTTTCTTTCTCCCTCCCTCTGTCTTTCTTTCTCTCTCTCCCTCCCTCTCTCTCTGCCCCCCTCCATTGCTCCATGCTTTCCTCTCTCCTGCGACACTGCAGACGAGTTAAGTGTGTGTACGTGGAACTAGAATGAGTATGTGAGTATGAATGGCAAGCATGCAGTGCAGAGATGCAGTTAAGTACCTACTGTAGGAATTGAATACAAGGCAATTAGTATGTAGGAAAGTGTGCATGATTAAGTAAGTATACTGAGGATGCAAATAAACATTTTAAGAATGCAAGTATGCACACTACTTATATATATATATAGATATATGTATCGCATTTGAGAAGGTCTGTGTATGTGTGTAAGCGTATATGTGTGAGCATGTGTGTCTCTGTGTGTGTCGTGTCTGTGTGAGTGTGTGTGTATGTGTCTGTGTGTGTGTGTGTGTGCATATGCATGTGTGTGTGTCTGTAGGTATGTACTGTATGTGTGTGTGTGAGTGTTGGCTCCCCTCTAGTCCTCTAAGGCGTCTTGCTGATGGCAATGGATCAAAGAGAAGATCAGAGTCAGAAAATTCACCAGCAGGTATAACATAAAACATACACACACACACGCACACACACACAATCCTACACACAGGCACATACATTGATAGACAGTTACCCTCATGACATGTGTGTTTCATTTCTCATAAACTATTAAATGATTCAGCAATGATAAATGTCTTCAACCAGTCATTACTAAAACATGTGTGTGTGTGTGTGTGTGTGTGTGTGTGTGTGTGTACTAACTGTGTTCCAGATCTATTTGTCCCCAGGACAGCATATATTAGCATACAGACCCCTAAACACCAGAAAGCTCACATTTTATAAATACATAATCACTCTATCTGTCACACACACACACACACACACTCAAACACACACACACACACACACACAGTCTGGCTGGTTCTAACACACTCGCCCACTCACTACCTGTTACATGCATATTCAGTGCAGCAGTATTCCTCACCAGCTTGCCTCACTGCTGTTTACTGCTGTGACCAGGCTGCATCTATAGGGGTTCTAAAGGGAGGCTGCATGTGTAGGGGTTCTAAATGCAGGCTGCATCTATAGGGGTTCTAAAGGGAGGCTGCATGTGTAGGGGTTCTAAATGTAGGCTGCATCTGTAGGGGTTCCAAAGGGAGGCTGCATGTGAAGGTGTTCTAAATGCAGGCTGCATCTGTAGGGGTTCTAAGGAGGGTGCATGTGTAGGGATTCTAAAGGCAGGCTACATGTGTAGGGGTTCTAAGAATCTTAAAGGAAGTTTAAGGAATCATTAATGTTCTAGGAATGGTGAAGGAAGTTCCATGTACACAATGCTAAAGGAATCATTCATGTGCACAGATTCCCAACAAAGCCCACTACACACAGTGTAGTGTTGTTAGTGTTCAGTGTGTGTGTGTGTTTGTATGTGAACCGGTTTGATCTCTGACCTTGTTTGCAGGTTCACCTGAGGGGCGTGGAGTGGGGGGGATGGGAGACCTCCAGCATCGACTCCAGGCCAAATGGTTTCCATGACAACCACTAATTAAGGCTCATCGCTAAGGCCGCGGATTATGGGCTTCAGGACAGACTGGGCCCGGAGCCCTGTGTGTGTGTGTGTGTGTGCGTGTGTGTGCGCTATATAACACTATAATTCAAAATTAGTTATCTGTTCTTCACGTTTTGAAGAGAGTGCCTTCATCAACTTTGGCGAGTTCAGCAGAGGCTTTGCAAAAAGGTTACTGTTGAAGCCTGGAGCAGTACCATCGCGGCAGTCTACGACCAGTGCCCACTCAATAAATAAAACGCTATTGTCAACTCAAGAAAGTGCTATGTTATACAGGTGCTCGCTAGCCTAGCAGGTTTTATGTCCATTTGGACAATGCTAACACTCGCTAGCCAAGCTAAGTTCATGTTATGGACGGAACCGACTAATTGTTAGCCAATCAGAGTCAAGCAGCTTAGCTCGTTGAATATTAATGAGAATTGGCGCAAATTGAGCTGTCTTCCTGCAGGCTTTCTATACCATGCTAGAATGGCAAGGTAAGGTAACCAAGGCATTTTCCCACAAAGTCAATGGTGTGTGCGTGTGTGTGCGTGCACCTTTGTGTGTGTGTGTGTGTGTGTGTGTGTGTGTGCATCTTCTCCTAGTTTATAATCACATTACAGACCCACTTATACATGTACATCAACACACAGACATACACATACACTAATGCTTACATCTATGCTCTTGTTCACATACTGTAGACATACACACATGCCCACAATTATGTTATCTCTATCTTTTACACACACACACACACAGAGTGGGTTGAGCTGAGGTCAGTTAGTGTAATGGAAAAGTTGATGTGGAGTCTTAGGGCTTGTGTGCCTCCACCGTTAAGAGACTCGGTTTATCAGGCACATTTCAAAGTCCAAGATTTGCATACAAAGGAGGACTGAACTCTCCTCCAAAGCCAAGTTAAAAATGGTTTTATGCCTGCTTTAAGTCTAGATTTGGAACTGGCAACAGTTGGAGCATTTTTGATACTATCCAGAAAGCTCCAAAGCTGAACCATATATAGCAGCTAAAAGCTGCTTCAATATATTTAGTTCTGACATTTTACATTGTCCTCCGCTTTCACGTCAGGGTCCTGTTCGCCCTGTCGGGACTTATTTTCCGATAATGACCAGCGGAATATACATTATCCCACTTATTACATGGCTACTTGCCAAAACGAGTCAAGAAACTTCAACCAATTGGTCTTTTGAAATTATTTTGTTACCATTTCACTTTTACTTTCAATGAAATTCCATTGTGATAATCAAACCAACTACTCACGGAATGATATGAAATATGTGAATCAGAGGCACAAAACTCATTTTCCTTGACAGCGGTCTGTCATATAGAATTATCAGACTTCCGAACGTTGATACAGTAAAAAAAAAAAAAATCATATTCAAAGATGAAAACGCTCCTTTTTTTGATTTCATGTTTCTACCACATTGTCTTGCAACATTTTCGTATGTGGAAGTGTCTTTTTTTAGTCAGAACAAACATATTGATAAAGAGAAAATCAACATTAAATTAATATTTGAATAGAAATTTGAAATATGAATACTTTTATTCTTAACTGTAGGTCTGATAGGTAGGCCCCATTCCATTTAGTGATTTATAAACAAGCAGTAGTCTTTTAAGGACAATTCTGAGACTTACTGTACTAGAAGCCAATGCGGGGCTTAAGTTTTGGAGTAATTTAGTCAGTTCTTTTAGTTTTTGCTACTGCAATTTTAATCACCTGAAGCTGTTTGATGCTGTTTGCTGTCTTTTTTGGAAGGCCTGTGAAAAGCCCATTACAGTAATCAACACTGCTGGAGATAAATGCATGAATGACTTTTCTAAATAGTCTTTCGAAGTAAGACCCCTAAGTTAAGCAATGTTTTGGAGGTGGTAAAAAGCTGATTTAGTTATTGCTTTCATGTGGCTGTTGACACATACAGTACACACACACTGTTCACACAATATACCTTTAAACAAATAGAGAAACAGCCTGTGGTGATGGATTTAGCAGTTCTATTTTTACATCATTACGCAGGCTGGGTAAATGTCATATGTAGATTCAGCATGTGTGTGTGTGTGTGTGTGTGTGTAAATGAGTGGGTTGTGGGTATATAAATGATGTTGGCTGAGAGTTGAGTCACTGTGATGTATAGGAGGCAGAGAAAGCCCACCTACTGTTCATAAAACACATATGTGCCTGACACACACAAACTCTGTCTCTCTCTCTCTCTCTCACAGACACACACACGCGCGCACACACATTTAACCATTTATTTATGTCCACATGATGAAAATGGTGCAGGGACACAAATATTAAGGATGCAGTACAATATATACGCAAACTCATGGACCAGTGACATACAGCAGGTCTTCACTCAATAAACATTTATAGTTCTTAAGGGTGTAAGTAGCAAAGTCTCCGCCATATGTGGCGGCGGCCAATAATAGCAGAAATGACACAGTACTTTACTTTGTTTATCCCTCTTTTTGGCCATCCCAAGTTGTTTGCAGCCCTCTGTGTCCTAGGCTACCAAATATGAAAACAAGTAGTCTGCACCTATAGCCTAGCTCTTAGATGGTGTTTAGGAGTGGTTGGTATTTAAAGGACAAGTTCGGTATTTTACACTTAAAGCCCTTTTTTCAGATAGTTTATGATTAAATAGAATGTTTAAGATTGAAATTTGGACACATGCTGCTGTCCTGAGAATTTTCGGTTTCTGTGGTAGCGCCCCCCCTCCTCCACAACGCTGCATAGGTGCACTGGAACAATCCTTCCTAAAACGCATTATACTTTCGTTTACAAAGACGTGAAACTCACCGAGTGGTCAGGGGTATACGCTGATATGCTCACACAAAAATCGCTGCAAAAGATGTTTCCAACAGGTGTTTTACCATACTGTGGAGCTATTTTTCCAAACACCAGCCCAGTTGGTGGCGATAATGCACCTTACACCGTCTTGCCAATTACAAGCAAACCACTGGCATTTCATTGAATACACAGAAGAAGCAGAAGATCGCTGTCTTGAAGTATTTCGCAACAGACAGCTAAAAATGAGGCGATTTTGTGCAGTTCCGAATTGCGGGAAAATTCGTAGCAAAAAAAGTTGTCACAGACTTCCTTTCAACGATCCAGAAAGGCTAAAGTTGTGGCTGGAATTTCTGGGGTTGGATGTGAGCACACCTGCTGAGAATCTGCAGAAAGCTGATCACCGTGTCTCTGCGGTCTGCATTTTACTGAACTTCGCTGGAGGTCGAAAGAAATCGCCCAAAAAGCTCTTTCGCCTGAGAAATACAGCGGTTCCCACATTACCTCCTGGGACGACAGAATTGGAAGAACTTGGGGTAAGGTTGACATTTTGTAACGTAACGTTTGTAACAGGTGGAAGATTAACTTATTTGTTATGTCCATAACCTGTCATGTTCACATCATAAGCCTAACACTAACCCTAGCCTACATGAATAATTTGGCTACATGATTTTGTACGTTTACTATTTTTTTGGTTGTGAAACTTGATGAAAACGTAATGATTCACGTAGGCTATCATTCACATCGTGCAAGTTCCAAGACATTTTAGCATTAGCCATGGTTGGACGTGACAATTATTTGGATAGCGTAGTAGCCTACGATACCGCGATTGAACTAATGTTTAGGCTATGTTTTTGCTTTAACAGTCATACATTTGGACTTTTTTGTTGATTTTATATGAAAACAGAAGCTCTTTGTTTAAGCCAGCAGGATTCAAGATTTAAGAGCTGTTACATTCATGACGCTATACTGTTACAACTGTACCGCACTTTTTTATGGCTGTGTCAAGGTTGTAACAAAGGTAGGCCTACATGCCGCTGTTAATTAAAAACATGCACATGAACAATAGGCTAGGCTATATAGAGGCCAATATTGTGTTATTATATTATATTATTGTTGCATGTTCCCTTTGGGACTCGCACAGGCTACTAAACTATTAAAGAAAATACCGATAGGCTAGAGATAAAATGCATTGATGTTATTGCCATAGGCCTATGTTTATGCAGACTGGATGTAATGATCTTTATAGCGTAGCCTACTTAGATTACCCAAGAAACGCCGATGGTGTACAGATTCTAGAAGGCTAGGGGGGAAGGGACATGATTAACGTGGGCAGTAGTCCAAGGAGGATACGCTTTTATAGAGTGAAGCATTGTTCCTTGAGAAAAATTTAACTCCGAGTCCGGGTAAATAGACGGACACAGAGAGGACGGGAAATGACAAGTTGATGTTGGGCTGAGCTCAACGTTGCGCTCCGCCCCACATTGAGCCCAGCCCCGATCTGCAAGCTGCAGCCAGGGTACTTACATACCTTACATACAGAGGCAACGGTGTCATGCACAGAATGCGGAACGTGTATAGCCTACTTTAAGAGAAGATAGACTAACGTGACAAATGGCAATATTTTTTTTCCCTCGGCCCAAAAGTGAAGCAGCCCACCGGGAATTCTCCCGATTCTCCCGATTACCCACCCCGGGCCTGATGGCCTCTCACTCTCACTCTCGCTTGCCTTTGACCTCTCTGATCCATGCTTGCAAAGAACAACAGGCAGAGACGTGGCACCTATATAGGTGGAGAGTGACTGATTGCTAATTGAGGAATTGTGCAAAGGAGTTTCACACAGGTGTATCAGAGATTCAGACTTATGCAAGGAATCTATACCACCTGTGAAAAGATGTTTTCCTTTTGTTTAGCAAGGGGAAGCCAATTGAGTTTGGGGTCTTTAAAAGACATCTATGATAACTGTTCTGCAAAAGGGTGTGAGAACTGTGTGAACCCATTGAAAACTTGTGAAGACATTTGCAAGAGATGACTTCTGCTGTGCAAAGAAAGTAGTCATGAAGACCAAGTGGATTCCAGTTTCCTTAAGCAGGTCAAAGCAATCGAGAAAAACTGTAATAACAAAACAATTTGCTTAGTGCAAAAATGGTTTGGACTCAACGCACACAGCATGATGTGATATTACCTTTCACCCCCAGTGGGAAGGGACTCGGGGTACCAAACATGGAGTGGATTTATACCAGCATGCGGATTTCCCATCTTCTGAACATGCTGAACATCAATGACAAGGATGTTACGGAGCTGGCTCGGTCCTCCCTGTTCCTGGATCTAAGAAGACGAAAGGTCCTGTTGGCAAGGGAGTCGGATTCCCACATCCTAGGATTCAAAAGAAATATCAGCGGGAAACTTGATACCCACTCTGCTGGTTTTGGGGTCTCGTCAGACTGGCTAGATCTGAATGACCTCTGCATCCGAACTGGAGTGGGTGCAGTCTGACTGTCCCAGAGTCAGACTCAGAGGACATTATAACTGACCCTCTCACTGCTGTCAAGACAACAGCCACATATGTTGGTCACAGCCACCTGCTAACATCTGCAGGTGCCCGGCGAACTCTTATGGACTTACACCAACATCAACAACAACAACACTGGACTGGACTGAAACTTGCAAGTCTTCCCTTTGCTGATCACTCTGTGTCTCACTCATTCCTCAAGAACACTGCACTCAATGAGGACATTCTCACATTTACAGTAAAAGCAAGTCTTCCCTACCAGACTCCACACATCCTAAATGGCTGCCATGCCTACAAAGGAATGTACATAGCACGTCATGACAGAATAGTAGACCTCATAGTGAAAGACATATCAAACCATTTTCCACCCTCAGTAAGAATCAAGTAAAACCATCCATGTGTCAGCACTACAAGAGTAACCCTAGTACTTTCTTACACCTGGTTGCCAATACAACAGATGTTATTATCAATAAGGAGTCCAGTGAGGTGTACATTTTGGAGGTAGGCTGCACCTTTGATTCTAGCATGGAGTAGGCTTTCTACACCAAGGTAGTTAAAGGACAAGTTTGGTATTTTACACTTAAAGCCCTGTTTTCAGATAGTTTATGATTAAATAGAATGTTTAAGATTGAAATTTGGACACATGCTGCTGTCCTGAGAATTTTCAGTTTCTGTGGTAGCGCCCCCTCCCCCCCTCCTCCACAATGCTGCATAGGTGCACTGGAACAATCCTTCCTAAAACGCATTAAACTTTCGTTTACAAAGACGTGAAACTCACCGAGTGGTCAGGGGTGTTCACTGATATGCTCACACAAAAATCGCTGCAAAAGATTCTTTCCAACAGGTTTTATCAGAGTTTTGTCCAACTCCATTGACTTGTATTGGATGTGCTGTGAGGTACGGTATTACTCCGCTGCCGGAAACGGATATGGGGTTGTTTGTATTCTTTCTGTAGTCTTGTGCAGTCGCGGTATCGTAGGTTACTACGCTATCCAAATAATTGTCACGTCCAACCATGGCTAATGCTAAAATGTCTTGGAACTTGCACGATGTGAATGATAGCCTATGTGAATCATTACGTTTTCATCATGAAAGTTTCACAACCAAAAAAATAGTAAACGTACAAAATCATGTAGCCAAATTATTCATGTAGGCTAGGGTTAGTGTTAGGCTTATGATGTGAACATGACAGGTTATGGACATAACAAATAAGTTAATTTTCCACCTGTTACAAACGTTACGTTACAAAATGTCAACCTTACCCCAAGTTCTTCCAACTCTGTCGTCCCAGGAGGTAATGTGGGAACCACTGTATTTCTCAGGCGAAAGAGCTTTTTGGGCGATTTCTTTCGACCTCCAGCAAAGTTCAGTAAAATGCAGACCGCAGAGACACGGTGATCAGCTTTCTGCAGATTCTCAGCAGGTGTGCTCATATCCAACCCCAGAAATTCCAGCCACAACTTTAGCCTTTCTGGATCGTTGAAAGGAAGTCTGTGACAACTTTTTGCTACTTAATTTTTCCACAATTGAACTGCACAAAATCGCCTCATTTTTAGCTGTCTGTTGCGAAATACTTCAAGACAGCGATCTTCTGCTTCTTCTGTGTATTCAATGAAATGCCAGTGGTTTGCTTGTAATTGGCAAGACGGTGTAAGGTGCATTATCGCCACCAACTGGGCTGGCGTTTGGAAAAATAGCTCCACAGTATGGTAAAACACCTGTTGGAAAGCATCTTTTGCAGCGATTTTTGTGTGAGCATATCAGCGAACACCCCTGACCACTCGGTGAGTTTCACGTCTTTGTAAACGAAAGTTTAATGCGTTTTAGGAAGGATTGTTCCAGTGCACCTATGCAGCGTTGTGGAGGAGGGGGGGCGCTACCACAGAAACCGAAAATTCTCAGGACAGCAAACAACATTAGGCTATACTGTAGCCTACCCATGCAAAAACATAGCCTAAACATTAGTTCAATATGCCTCTTTGTGGAAGTGTGGGATAGGCTACATTTCAACGGCTTTCTTTCTTTCTTTCTGTTTTTGTTAACTTGTGGAATAGTGGAATATTTTTTGTTAACTTCTCAGTTGAAGTGAATTATAACCTTTACACATATGTTGAACCATGGTACTAATAAAAACTACAGGATAGTAAGAGCTGAAATGTTGCTTAATTTATCCAATTTCCACCACTATGGAAAACATGGGCCGGTCTTGGGCCTGAAACTCCCGGGCTAGAAAGTGTCCCCACTCCGGCCCTGGAGGCCATGGTAGAGGAGCCCGAGGAAGAGGAGTCTGTATGCGTGGTGGAGGTGTAGTATGAAGAATTCAAGTGTCAGATGAAATTCGGGCAACAATCATTGACCACGTAATACGTAAACCATGGCTTGTCCTTTAGAGAAGCTGGTCAAAGAGTACAACCAGTTTTGAGACGGAGCACTGTGGTGTCCATTGTCCGAATTTTTCAAAATGAGAATAGGTAAGTCAATGTTACCATATTGCCTTTGTTGGTAGACCAAACTGTCTTCAGTAAAATTCAGTAATTGTTTCCTCACTCTCATCATACTTTATAGAGTCCACAAATGGGTTGTACCACACACTGGTGGCAGAGGGAAAATATTTAGTTTCGAACAGGAGGCTGCCATTGTAGATATAGTTGTGGCAAACAATGCAATAAAACTATGAAATACAGACAGCAGTAATTGCAGATCAGGGCACATTTCGAAATATCAACAGTGTGAGTGTCTACCATTGACCGTGTCTTAAAAAAGAATCACCTGCCAATGAAACAGCTGTACAGTTCCATTTCAAAGGAACTCTGAAATGGTAAAGGAGGCCAGATTCCAGTATGTTCAGGTAAGGATATGTTCCTGTATTGTAATGCCTTGCATATAGATTACACAAGCAACTGCAATCATATTTCCTGATTTTGTATTTTCACTTAGAGAATAATGGAGCTTGAAGCAGAGGGGGCACATACATTTATTTATGTGGATGAAGCTGGCTTCAACCTGTCCAAAGTGAGGAGACGTGTAAGGAACATCATTGGGCACAGGGCCATTGTCACAGTGCCAGGACAGAGGGGCGCCAATATAACTATGTGTGCTGCCATCTCTAATGATGGTGTCCTGTGCCACATTCCTACAATCGGCCCTTACAACACTGAACGTCTGATCACTTTTCTTGAAGCACTACGTCACCAACTGATACCATCTCAACAGAGAGGGCTGCTGAGGCCTGGCATGCCTCTGTTTGTCATCATTTGGGACAATTTGGCCTTCCACCATTCTCGCTTAGTCAATGAATGGTTTGCAGCACAGCCACGCATGATGATGCAGTTCCTCCCAGCGTATTCACCTTTTCTAAATCCGATTGAGGAATTTTTCAGCGTTTGGAGGTGGAAAGTGTACGATCACCGCCCCTATGACCAGATGCCCTTGCTAGATGCCATGATTGCTGTGGCCCGGGAAATAGGTGCCGAAGAATGTCAGGGTTGGATATGCCATGCAAGGAGATTTTTCCCTCGATGCATTGCAAGAGAAAATATCGAATGCGATGTGGATGAGAACCTGTGGCCCTATCGTCATGAACGAATGGACAATGACTAATTTGAACACAGTTGTTACTGTATATTCCCATATTTTTCATGGTATTTCAGTTTTCAGCCAAAGTTTTGAGAATAATGGCATGGAATTGTTTCTGATTTTGAGTATTTCTGTGTAAAGTATAACTATGTAAAGCAAGGAAATGCCACTGGCATGTCAACAGGACATGTAAGGCTGCACTGGTTCATATTGATGGGCGTATTTTTTACTTTGTTGTCCAGTGCTTTTGTTCAGACATGGGTGTTAACTGTTTTGAGAACGTGATGTCAGAGTTGACACAGGCATCAAAACGATCGAGAAAAACTGTAAATTCACTTAGGACTTTCTGCTGTATGCGAATGTTGGTGAACAGATGTTGTACTTTTGACAGCACTTCCTGTCCGATAGCCTTCAACTTCATGGTCAGAGCCAGTGGGCAACTGTCATTTAAGTCCAACCTGGATGTAAACTCGGACAAGATGGTGTTTACTTACTCCTTCCATTCTTCTGAAATTTTGTGCCCAAGTTAGCTGTATGTTTCATGAAGGGAATATTCATGTATGGGTTTTGTTGCTATTGTGAACTCGGGGCATTTAATAGTTTTTAATAGGGATCAGCTGTAGGAATCCACTGGAATAGGGATCAGATGGGGTAGGGATTAGCTGTGGGGATCAGTTGTAGGGATCAGCTAGGGTAGGGATTAGCTGTAGGGATCCGCTGGGGTAGGGATTAGCGGTAGGGTTTCGCTGGAATAGGGATCAGATGGGGGTAGGGATCAGCTGTATGGAGCGGATGGAGTAGGGATCAGAGCCATAGAAAAAGAGAGTTGCAACACTCTGAAGTCGCCGACATGCGGTCACGTGGTTCACGTACGCTTCAACAGAACAGCTCTTTGCGTGTCCTGTTATTTCAATGGGATAGACAGCAGTGAGTGCGTTATTGAACGGGAAACATTACAACAAACCAAAAACGAGTGTTATTACGTGTTAACATGCTTATATTATAGTGCCAATTACATAATGCGAGTATAATTGGTCTGCAACATCGATCTAAAATATGTTCTTTGGTACTTCTAACATTGAACGTTTGTTTCCTTGCTGGACATTAAGCTGTTATTGGATTCCTACATTTGCCTGTATCACGCTACATATACTTCACTTACATTGTCAAAACGTAGGCTATGCATTTTGTATCCTTTTTGTGTGTGGTCATTAGATCCAGTGTCCTTTTCAGTTCGTTTGGTGAGATGAAGATGAAGGTGCCCCCCCCCCCCCCCCCCCCAATCTACAACTTTGATCTTTGTAAGATTAGCAATAAACGTCTATCAAATATATGAATAGCAATCAGTAGCCTAACAGCTTAAATTTTAAAAGTTTGATCAATGCATTAAATCTGTTTAATGCATTGTAGCATAAAGGTGGCCACCACACAGCCTTGGTAACATTTTAAGACTAAGCCACAAACATGTCAAAAACACTTAGGCTAAATAAGAATCAATAACAACTGAAATGTGAAAAGTTTGATCAATACTGCAAGATAAGACAATCAACTGTTTCAATAAAATACAACAGGAACAATATGGGAGGTGTGGAAGATGCTGGATCAACACACCTCCCTCCATTACTATGTACAACTATAAGAGGGACATGGTAAGGAGGATGCAGCAGATTTGGCTGGAGTCAGGAGTGTTATGGGAGGTGTGGAAGGGGCCCCATCGTGTGGACCTCAAACATAAAAATGATCTTATCTGACCATTCCAGTCATATATCGCACACCCTTCTTGTCCTCTGCATCCTTGGTCCTGGATAAGCAGAACAGGCACAGTGGAGAATGGAGGGAGAGAACAGAGCAGGTAACACTCAGTGTATAGCCTACTTGGGACAACACATTAAGTAATTAGCAGAAACCTAAAAGAGGCCATCTCCAGCAAGAGGCCAGCAAGAGTTTTACATAGCCTACCCATACACAGCCAACCATTTGCAAGGCTGGTTGGGGGTGCCACACGTCCATACAAAAACTATAACAATAACAACATGAAGAATGATTTTGTTAGGGATCACTTTCAGAGTGATCTATGCCCTATCAACCTGACTACTACACTTTTCAGTTATCAAAAAAAGACATTTTGTCATACTGACAAAGATCACTGACCCATAAGGCAATGCCCTCGTCACGTCAGTCTCTTCCATGCAAACTTCTATGTATTTGACAAATTACTTGGCAGACAAAGCAATCGAAATTACACCAAGAACACCAACACGAAATGTAAAATTACTGAAAACTAAATGAACTGAAATCGATCATCAGAAGGAGCAAAAACTCCTACTGTAGGCTACACTGTCCCACGACCACGCTCGTGCCACACTAGCCTACCGCTTGTGCCACTGTCCCATTTGGAACAATGATAGTGGCACAGGACTCGGCTGGCAAGGGACACAAGAGCCACGCACCAGTAACAACAACAGTAACTTATAATATTCTAGGTTTTGCTCCTACAGCTTCCCCTGAAATTCATAACTGAAATCCCCTTGTTCACGAGTCGTGGACACTAGCCTACTTCATGTCATGTTCAGCCCATGGTTCAGTTCACGCCATAAAACTCGCCATCTAGCAAGCTAATTTATATCAGGTTTAAAGACAATAATCACACGAGTTACCATGCTGAATGAAATGTATTTTATCAAGATAAAGTTTGTGTTCCCCCTCATAGCAAAGCTTACACGATGTACTGTATGTGAATGAGCTGACTAGCGTAACGTAAGCTAACGCAATCAAGTTTGGAAAATATAGCATTCTAAAAACCTGTTGACAACCAACCTATCATCTAAAGTTGCCCTACTACAATAGGCTAACCAAATGTGTTTTGTCTGAAATTTATTATTGACATAAGAACATTATCTTTAAGCTAGCCTCTCTCCACAACTTTTAGCTTTGAAATTTCAGTCAACATTTAAGCTATAAATATCAATTAAACAAGCAGCACATAAACCTCGAAGAAAAATACCAGTATCTACTAGTGCATATGCCAATTAAAAAAATCACATGGATTAGGGATCAGGGCCCGTTTACAAAGCATTTTATCTTACCACTATGAGTACTCCTAAATCGCACTAAAATATTTTAGCTAGGAGTTTTCTCTTAAAAGTTATTCACAAAGCCTCTCAGACCTACCAGAGTTTCCCCTAGAATTTTTTCCAGCAGCGGTGCTGTTAATCGTAGGAACCCCCCCAAAAAAAGAAAATGTTGAAAAAATGACTCCTTAAATGGTGACTTCTGGTGGATTTTTTTCAGATTGAGTGTTACAAATTATGACATAACCATCAACACAAGCATTTACAAAGCATGATTATTGCAGTACTTGAACAGGATTATTCATGTTTTTTCTTTCACCTTTTCATTTACATTATTAGTAATTAGCCACTGTACAACTGTACACTGTAGGCCACTGTACAAACTATTACTATTTAGAATTATTTATGATACATGATACATTCAAAAATAATTGATGTCCTATTTTTTTTTATTAACTTTTGCACAGCACTGTATAAACTATATAGACTTCTCTTTCATGTCATTACACTGTATTGGTGCTATGCAAGTCGAATTGAGTGCCTGTCACTTTAAGGCTTTGACGGCCCATGGGGCTTGCTTGATTCTCACGGTTTTAAGCTAATTTACTAGCGTTGTTGTGCATGGTGCATAAGAATCTGTGGATGAAATGAATTATGTTTTCCATGTCATTTGGTAAAATAAATGCTCAAAAAGCTTTGGTGAGCTCTACAGGAATTACAAACTATCTCCAGATGTAAATGGTTGCATATCCTATTACTCAAATTCAATTAAACCCACCAGTAGGCTAGCTAGACCTTAGTTTCACAGCCTAGGTATTTTAGCAACACAGGGCTTGAAAGCATTGCCTGTATACGACGGAGAATTAGGGCCACACATGAAGAGAAAAAATATATTTTGCCATGGCGAGATTAAACTCGACATGTTGACTTTAAAGTCCCCATGTCGACATTAATCTCGACATTTCGAGAATAAAGTTGAAATATCATATCTACTTTAATCTCGACGTGTCGACTTTAAAGTCGACATGCTGACATTAAACTCGTAATAGGCCCTACTGTTTAAACATAGCCTACACAGTTTAAGCTATGTAGCCTACACTAATACACAATATGTTACATGAAAAATGGGCTTCAAATAGGTGTTATTTCAGATAGATTGCAGATATTCAGATAGATTGCGTCTTGTCTGTTAACTATCATTGCCGTCATCGTGAAGTGCTGTCTCACGGTTATGGAAATACTATACCGTTTAGGCTAAATAGCTAGAAAAATAAATGTATCTAATGATATAATGTTTCTATACAAAATGTTATTTCACTCTGTTTTATGTGGTTAAGGCCACTGCACATCCAAATAACTGCCCTTCATGACCCACGGGCGTCACTTTCCATAGGATAACATGGCAAAACTCATTTTTCTAAAACTGCTTTTCCATGTCTCACCTGCAATACGTAGCCTATAGGAGGCTAGAAACACAGGTACAGCCTAAGCATATATACTATTTTGATCCGGTGAGAGAATATGTGTGCATGCACTTTATTTATGCACTTTGTGTGCATATGTGTGCAAGTAGGCTACTAGCCTACATGGGGTGGTCGGGAGGACAGCTTCATTCGTCCCTCCATAGACATTCAGCAATGGGCTGTTTTGCATCCATTACAAACAAGCAACTTGAAAGTCTAGGATTGGGGAGAATGCCTAGTATGCCTCTAGTGCATAAGCATGAAGTTGAACATTTAGATGCAACAACTAAATGTTTAGAACAACACTTTAATAATAGGCCTACAATAAATAAATAAACCGCTATGACGCTTTAGGCTACTTTTGACCATCGTGATTTATCGCCTGTAACTCCGCTGATAAGGACCTAACAGCAAAGTATTTGGCTGAGCAACGTAGGTTAATATGTTCTATGTTTTGTCCACATGATATAGGCCTATGTCTAATCATTGTTGCACTCGAACACTCTGAATCATTGTTGCACTTGTTGCATTGTTTCATTCGTCCTCCCTTTCAATCGTCCCGAACGGTCGTTCTCTCTCCAAACTTTATTCTCAAAATGTTGAGTTTAATGTTGACACGTCGAGATTAAAGTCGATATTACATTTCAACTTTATTCTCGAAAGTCGACATGTCGAGTTTAATCTCATCATGGCAAAAATATTTTTTTCCTTCATGTGTGGCCCTAATACTCCGTCGTACCTGTATCACAAACAAAAACGAAGCAATGCGTGGAATTTATCTGGGAATAGGCTACTGAAGGTAGGGGCGAGCTATCTCGCTGGTGTGTTTAATTTGGTTCCTTGGTTAACATAATGTAGGCTACCTTTTTTTGCACAAAATTGCATCTGCTAATAAACTTAAACATAAACACAAACAAGCATGATCTCCTGTGGAATCCCTGACTGCGCCTTCAACGTTAGCCTACTATTATTTGTTGACATCAAACCTGAACGAACGGCAGCTGTTCCTGAAGTTCACTTGCGTGTTTTTTTTGTTTTTTTTTAATTAGCCAACATTTTTTGCAGTGGCGCTTGAATTCCAAGAGCGCCGCTGCGCCGCTGATGAATACATTGTAGGGGAAACACTGCCTACTCTTAGTAAGGAAAAGTGACAACTCCTAATCTTGAATTTCCCCTGGGGATCAATAAAGTATCTATCTATCTATCTATCTATCTATCTAATATATGATAAGAGCTCCATTGCTATGGTTGACATGATTACTCATGCACAAGCTTGATTGAAGTGATCACCTTGATTGGCTGATGATTATACGCGGGAATAATGCCAAAAACCTCCCCTACGATGATGAGTGACAGGTCTTAGCTGGTGAGAATGTGTGCGCTATAAGTACTGTGAAGGATGTAAGATGATGAATAAATAGCCTGAAGAGTAAGACAAAGCAAATAGCCTAGTAGCATAATAAAATACACTACGGATTGAAGCAGTATCATGAAGCATGAACATGTTTTAAATGAATCTGTAGGAAAACACATTGCAAAGAGGAGAAAGAATTTAATTTGATTTACAGTGACATGTTACATTTAGTTTACATGCAGTGATTGTTTGTTGGTGGTGTTATTGCATCCCTTAGTTATAATGCACAAATATTCTCTCGCAATGGAGAGCTGTAACTGCATGTTGATTTTTAAAAACATTGCGACGTGAAATGCCAAAAAAAAAACGGTTTAGGATTGTTTGTTAATACACCGTGTTCCAAATTATTATGCAAATTGGATTTAAGTGTCATAAACATTTATTTTTTTGTTTTTCAATTAAACTCATGGATGGTATTGTGTTTCAGGGCTCTTTGGATCATTGAAATCAATCTCAGACACCTGTGATAATTAGTTTGCCAGGTGTGCCCAATCAAAGGAAAACTACTTAAGAAGGATGTTCCACAAGCATGCCACAGGTTTCAAGCAATATGGGAAAGAAAAAGGATCTCTCTGCTGCTGAAAACCGTTGATTTTGATAGCCTACTGGTATGCCGGTTACAGGAAGTGTTGAACAGTGTTGGCCCACTTTAAGAGTAGCCTTTTACTTTATTTCTAAGAATAAAATTCTACAACAGAAGTCTAATAAGAAATAAAGGCCTGCCTCGAATGCAAGCCTGCCCCAAATAAAAGCCAGGTGCTTTCGCAGCCTAAGTAAATAAAAGATCCGGGGCGCAATTTGAAAATGTGATAAATACATCTCTCTTTCTCTCTCTCTCTCTCTGTTTATAATTAGAGTATTTGTATTTGTGGAGAGAGCTGTCTCCTCTCTCTTATACTGTAAATGCTGAGAGCTCCTCTCAGTTAAGCTCCTTAAAAACAAACTATTAAGCAGAGACTTGGCAGCGGCTCACAGCAGCTTACACACACACACACACACAAACAGTCTCTCACTCAATCACACACACACACACATATACCCCCCTCCCACACACACACACACACACACACACACACCAAAACCAGCGCTGAGGAGTCACAATAGCACTTACTTTCATTTGTTTTTTAGCATAATCCCTGTTTCTCCTGGAGGAATCCTCATCTTTCGTCATGTCTCTCATAGCTTCTTCACACACACACACACACACACACACTCTCACACACACACACATGCATACACACACACATACACACACAGTGGCTCTGAGTTGGATGGGTGTCTGTCTGAAGCATTTTCAGAAATTTGCCCTTGCAGAAAGTGTACTTGGCAAAGTCTCTAGCCAGCATCAAGAAGTGCTTCGCAGGGATCATGCAGGAGTCTATATAGTTGGTAGCGAGTCTGGCGTGTATGGCTTTGATGCAATGTTATGTGGCCTTGAGGTTTCCCCTGTTGTTGCCTGACGCTGTGTGTTCTCTTGTGTGTTGTGTGTCACTGCCTGTAATTGTGTGCAGGTGTCCTTGATTCTGTACTGACGAAGGGGGTTGGACCTGCCTTTAAAAGCCGCCCACTCCATCATGGCCGCAGCTCATTCCCTTGCGGACCTTCGCACGTGACACTGCTGTTTTTCCACATAGGCGTTTAATATTTGATACGGGGCAACTGACTCTACCGCTTTGCTGTTCTGCTTTTCTTTTTCCTGTCCTGTAAATTCTCTTGTAAATTCTCTTGCGTGCCTGGTGATGGGACGGTGAATTTTGTTTTACTTTTGCACCTCAGAGTAGGTTACGGGCAGCGCAGCAGGAAGCTTGCGGAAGACTCACCTGCATTTTTCTTTTCGAGGAGGTCAGGTAGTTTTATGTGAATATTTATTAGAGAAGGTAGCTTGACAGGCCTGTTTTGTTTGTCATTACCGACTGAAGTCAAGCTGACATTGTTGTTTGACGGTTTTTACAGTCAGAAAATAAATATTGTTTATATTTTTGCTACTCCGACTCCTGGGACTTTCGTGTGTGTGTGTGTGTGTGTGTGTGTATGTGTGTGTTTGGTTGTAAGAGAAAGTTTGAGTTCCTCCTAACTTCATGCTGAAGTTTGTTTGTGTCGGGTGGGGGTGAAAGTTTAAATCTGTTCTTCCAAGATGAAGTTTGTGTGTGTGTGTTTGTGGAGGCGAGTTCAAAAACTTTCAGCAGTAATTAATCAGCAAGCACATCGCTGTCATCTTTAACCTTGTATGTGTGTGTGTCTGTGTATGTGCCTGTGTGTGTGTGTGCCTGTGTGTGTGTGTGTGTGTGTGTGTAACAGCAGTGCGCTCGTCACTGTGCTGACCCTATCTGTCTCTATCTTCATAATGACACACACAAGTGTGTTATTATCTTATTATGTGCGGTGTGTGGATGCATGTGTGTGTGGGTTTACTACCTGTTACATCTGAATTTATGTAAGGTTTGTTTGTGTGTGTGTGTGTGTGTGTGTGTGTTTGTATTACGTTTTCATATATATTACTATTATTATTATGGTGTTAGTGTGTATCTATGAGTGTGTATTAGTGTATGTTAATGTGTGTGTACTTGTGTGTGTGTGTCTGTGTGTCTGTACATCTGTAAATAGCTGCAATAATTAGTAGTCAGGGGTTGCCACGGTGATCATTAACACCTTGTTCTCAGCGATGGTGTGGGTGGATCCACCCCCAAGAGGTCACACAGCTACACACACACACACAGACACACACACACACACACACACACACATATGTACACATACAAACACTCTCTCACTCAATCACACAGACACACACATACACCACCCCCACACACACAAACACACACGGGCGCACACACACACACACACACACACATACACACAGACGGATACATTCTTACTTCTCAAGAAACAGACTCAAAGAAATTGATTTAGAGAAAATGTTTTTGCACAGATTAATCTCAGAAGAGCAACTGTAGAAAATCTGTTATGTTGTGTGTCTATGTGAATGTGTGTGTGTGTGTGTGTATGTGTGTGTGTGTGTTGTTTCCTGTTAGTCCCTCTGGTAAGTGTATGGTAGATCAATACACTTTAGTTCAGCACATCTCTTCTAAATGAGATCTGAGACAGAAGGACCACATGAGACACACACACACACACACACACACAAACAAACACACACACACACATGCACACTTCTCTCTCTCTCTTCTCTCTGTCTCTCTCTTTCTCTCTCTCACACACACACACATACACACACACACACACACACACACACACACACACACAGCTCTCAGACATATACACACAACCACACAGACACACTAGTGATGAATTATCTGGGTAATTTGTGGCTGTGGAAAAGACAGGAGCCCCCATCTGTCTGCAGTCCAGAGAGAGACAAATACAGGGACAGAGAGAGAGAGAGAGAGAGAAGAGTAAAAGAGAGAGGAAGAGGTGGGGGAGTGAGTTGAAAAGAGATGGAGAGAGAGAGGGGGAAAGAGGTGGGTGAGTGAGAGGGAGAGAGAGAGAGAGGAAGGGAGAGAGATAAAGGAGAGAGGTGGGGGTAGAACGAGGTTGGACTGAGGGAGGGAGGAAACTGGCAAAAATAGAGAGAGTGTGCAATAGAGGGAGGGGGAGGACATGGAAGGAGGGAGGAACCAAGAGAGAGAAAGAGTGATGGAGCTGACATGACTAACAGACAGTCAGAAATAGAAAAAAGAACAAGTGACAAAAAGTAAGAGAGAAAGAATGAGAGGGATAGACATTAAGTATAGCACAAAAACAAAGAGAGACAGAGAGATAGACACAGACTGAAGAAAAGGAAGGAAGAGGCAGAGCAATCAAGCAAATGACACCAGAGAGAACCAGACAAACACACCCTTGGGAGGATGCCATCTGCATCTGTCTTCTGTCGAGTGTGCGTCTGTGACACTCAAACACACTCATACAGTACACACACAAAAACACACATATACACTACAGTATTGACTACAGTATAGTATTGTGTGTCTTGCTGCTAGGACAGTCATCAAGCATCAGAGCCCTACAAAGTCTGATGACATGAGCTGAGCTCAGCATGAGTGTGTGTGTGTGTGTGTGTGTGTGTGACACAGACAGTCACTGGAATTGAGTTTCTTCAGGCCACTCAATGCCTGTCAGGGGCTGCTGATATTCTAACGGCCCCTCCACTGATGTAGGAGTACCTACTCCAGATTCACCCTCTAACTGCTACCAGATTTACCCCCTAACTGCCCCTCTATCTGTAGAATGCACACCAGATTTACGCTTTATCTGCCCTTTTATTCGTAGTATCAGATTTACCCTCTATCTACCCCTCTGTCTCAAATACTTACACCATATAGCCTATACTCCAACTGCCCCTCCCCCCCCCCCCCTATTCACAGTAAGTGCATGGTGTTTATTCATAGTTAGATGGTGTTCATCTACAGTAAGATGTTGTTTATTTACAGTAAGATGGTGTTTCTTTGAGATGCTGTAGCCTAAGATGTTCTTTATGTACAATAAGGTGGTGTTTATTCATAGTTAGATGTTGTTTATCTGCAGTAAGGTGGTGTTTATTCATAGTTAGGTAGTGTTTATTTACAGTAAGGTGGTGTTTATTTTTAGTTAGATGGTGATGAAATAAGCAGGAGGTCATTTACAAGAAGTTGGTGTCTTTGAGATGAGGTAAGATGGTGTTTACCTTCAAGAAGATGGTGTTTACTTACAGTTAGAGACAGTATTGCACAGATTTCAGCACTGTGGTACATATGCTGGGTTGTAGTGCTATAATGCTGATGTAATTGTACATCATCCATCCGACATTTACATTCAAAGAATTCACATCCTTCAGAATATTGCTCAGAATGGTACAAGAGAATGGTATCCTAATGGACATGCAACAGATACAAACAGTGTAGCTCTCTCTCTCTCTCTCTCTCTCTCTGTCTGTGTATGTGTGTGTGTGTGTGTTTGCGTGTGTGTATGCGTGTGTGTATGCGCGTGCGCACATGTGTGTGTGTATGTGTGTGTGTGTGTGTGTGTATGTGTGTAAATATGTGTCAATGTATTGACATTGATGTTTATTCACCGTTACTACGATAAAGGGCAGGTCAATCACCCAAGTGTGTGTGTGTGTGTGTGTGTGTGTGTATGTGTGAGAGAGAGAGGTTTGTGATGAGTATGTTTTACAGGGTAGTGTCCTGCTAAAATCCACAGGTGGCTGATTGCCTTTTAAAGTCTTGAATGAAAATGTCACACTGTTTATTTTGTGTGTGTGTGTGTGTGTGTGTGTGTGTGTGTGTGTGTGTGTGTGTGTGTGTGTGTGTGTGTGTGTGTGTGTTTGTAGCGGCTCCATGCTGCTCTATGCGATAAATAGAGTGCTTTGGTCTTTCTGAAAAAAGAAAAAGAAAAAGAAAAACAAAAGCAGCATGTGTGTTTGACCCCCCCTCACAAACACACACAC
>NC_063202.1:14236680-14246680 GCF_017589495.1 Alosa alosa
TTGACTTGACACACAGTGTGTGTTAGGTAATGAAGGGGTTTAGCCACAATAGTGGAAGGTTACCATTTTAGCAATACTTACACTGCCTTTCAGGGAGCCATCATGTTTTCACTTGAGATTAGACACTCTCTCTCCCTCTCTCTCTCACACACACACACACACACACACACACACACACACACACACACAGTCACACTCTAGTGTTCATCTAATCATTACCCTGATGTCGTCTGGTTTTGCCCTTGGTTTGATATTTGCCCCTGGTGAGAGCTTATAGCCCAGGATAATATAGATGCTATTGGTGTGGACTGGCTATAATAAAACTTCTCCATATGGTGGACTGGCTATAGCTTCTGACATCAGACATGTCATATCCTCTATTCAAATGGCACCTGATGCTAGTTACCCCTGGTTCTTACTGTGCCTGATGCTAGCTACCCTTGGTTCTTACTGTGCCTGATGCTAGTTACGCCTGGTTCTTATATAGTTGTTAACTAATAGCTGTTAGCAATATTTACCAGATAGAGCAATACCAGTTCATTACAGTGCATTAAAAGCTATTACACGCATATGTAACCTCCAGTGCATCTGTAGGGGTGCTACACACACACACACACACACACACACACACACACACACACACACACACACACACAAAACACAGGTAGTGCATCATATAATTATTCCACACACACACTGGTTAATGCGAAGGTAGTGTGTGTTATTGTGCTTCTGTATGGGTCCCATGAGGTGTTCACCACCATTCCACTAATTGGCCGTTTGCTTACTAATGCTTCCCAACACAACACACACACAACATACGTACACATACAAACACACGCACTCTCTCTTTCTCTCTCTCTCTCTCTCTCTCTCTCACACACACACACACACACACACACACACACACACACACACACAATTGTGTTCATTTCAGCTACACATCTACACACATACTCACCACTGTTTCTGTAACGTGAAAAGCAGTGAGTTGTGATCATGCCAGCCCTGTTGGTGTGTGTGTGTGTGTGTGTGTGTGTATGTGTGTGCATGCGTGCATGACTGTGTGTCTCTGTGTGTGTGTGTGTGTGTGTGTGTGTGTGTGTGTGTGTGTGTGTGTGGGCGCGTGTGTGTGTGTGTGTGTCTGTCTGTCTGTCTGTATTAGGCTGCACAGCTCAGGGGTTAACCTTCATTAGATTTACAAATTACTGGCATGGGCCTACCTGACCTTTCCACAGCCTATTAGAGCATTAAACACTCCTCTTTCTCACTGTGCCTGTGAGTGTGTGTGTGTGTGTGTGTGTGTGTTAGGGCCAATGAAAAGGTCAGCTTGAATGGCAGACTGCTGTGTGTTTATACACACACACACTTGGTTCCCGTGATGATCCCAATGAGGATGGGGCAACAGTAATTAAAGTCCCCCTGAAACATCAGCTCAAATTTCAGCCCACAGCTTTATGTTCCCGCTAGTATTTTCTGTCCTGTCCAAAACACACACACACACACACACACACATACACACACACACACACACACACACACACACACACACACACTGTTCTGTTCTGCACTGAATACTAAGACACCCCCACACCACAGAATCAGCTGCAAAGAACTACAGTGTTCGTGTTCAAGGCAAGCCCTCACCAGTGTGTGTGTGTGTGTGTGTGGGCCGTGGCAGTGTGGGATGGTAGCTGTGGGGATCTCAGTAACTATTTTCTTTAGTCTGGTAGCTTAATTCCCTCTCATCTCTGGTAATTGGCTTGTGCTATGTGGATCAGTGTGAATCAGCTGTGTGTTAATGTGTGTGTGTGTGTGTGTGTGTGTGTGTGTGTGTGTGTGCAGGCGCGCGGGAACCTATTTTTGACCAGGGGTGCTGAATAACAAAATAATGGATGTCTGATGATTTCTCAACCCCCCCGGACATGTTTAGGATTTTGACTGCTAAATACGTCATTTTAGTGCGGTGTGCGGGTGATAGCGAGAAGTTTTAAAAAAGTCCTGGCCAGCCACAAATTCCAATGTTCTGCGACAGCACTCCGAGTCCACTGCGCCCACCCTAACCCCACAGAAGCGCACTTGACATCGTTAGCCTATTTCAGTAGGCCCTATAGCTAAGGAAAATTACTTTTCTGATCGTCAAAACCACACCAGAGATGTTAGGCTTTAAATATAGGCTAATAATCAGGCTGCAATGATCTCGCAAATAATTTCTGAATAGCCTAAAGTGTGTCGTCTCCACAGCAAGTATGTGTCCTAATAATTTCTATCTTAGCGACTAGGATAGTGAAATGATTTCACTAGCTATGCATTTATTATTTTTGCAAAACTGTAAAACACGATTAAAGTTTCTTTCAGCTTATCCATGTTTTTTTTGAACGTGTAAATCTCATAGAATATGTAGGCCTATATCAACTGTAGGCCTACACACTTGATCGCTATCACATAGATGAAACCACGCTACGGTTCTTACAGTAGGCTAACTGACTCACGTTCACGTTGATCTCTATAACTGTTAATTTTTAGTAGCCTATATTCGAACCTATCCATAACCCTTTTTTGCTATTTGACTCATCATTTCACATACAAAAATATAAATAATGTCAGACAGCGAATTAGTAATTATTTAAAAATGTTTCATGGATTTCTATGGAAAGTCACGAAAACATGCGTGCGCAACCAAGAGGCAGAAAGCACCATAGAACAGCATAGAGCAATGCAAAAGAGCAAAAGAATAAAACAAGTTTTTGTGCTGAAAACTGCACCAATTCGAAATCACGATGGTTAGAGAATGTTAAATATGTTCAATATCCCTAACGGAATGCATGTCTTTGCCAAAAATGACAAAATACGATGTTATATTAATAATCCAAATGAATGTCAAACTTATATATAGTCTGAAATGAGATGTTATTATCATTGCGACAACAGGGGTATACCAAAAAAATCCGATTGTAGCTTACAGCAGCCGACTATTTAGGTTAAGTTTATAATGTTGTGACTGACCACCAAAGCCGTCTTCTGCCTCCAAGGCTCTTGGCGCATCTAGTTTTGTTGGTAAACGGGAAACCCGTGTTATAATATTTTTTAAAAATCTATCTCCTGCCAGCAGGGGGTGCTGCAGCACCCTCAGCACCCCCCTTCCCGCGCTCTTTTGTGTGTGTGTGTGTGTGTGTGTGTGTGTGTGTGTGTGTGTGTGCGTGTGTGTGTCTTTGCATGTATTTATTGTAATGATGCATCAGAATGTAGAGGATATGACTCAGTGTTTGAGCGTGTGAATTTGTGGCTCTGATGTTGGTTATGGTTATGGTTATTGAGAGAAAGTGGAATAGAACATTATGTCCAATATTCCAATATATGGTTTAATGTTCTGCATTATGTCCAATATTCCAATATGTGGTTTAATGTTCTGCATTTCTCATTAGTGGGTCACTTTGATACTAAAAGTATGATTCCATGTAATGACTGTATGATATCTGTACTGTCCCTGTGTATATCTGTGTGTGACTGTATTTAGAGATAAGCGGGAATATTATGACTTTGCAGTGTTTCACTGTTCTACTGGCTGCGTCAGTAGCTATCTGCTCTGGATTGCCAGGTTGCCACTAATCAGAGTCTGATTTATTGTAATCCACGTGAGATGGGATGACCAACGCCATCTCCTATCAGCCTGGAAGGATACTTAAACCCTAACTATTTCCTTGTCTAGTTAGAGTAGCTGATGGATCTTTAGGTGAAGTCATGCTGTCTCTCCCTTGATGCGCATCATTGTAAATAAACTCTGTTCCTGATTTTTCATACTATTGGTCTGACTGGGTCTCTATTAAATCTATGGTATCAAAATTACCATCATTATGGTTATTGTATTTAGCAGATGATTTTGTCCAAAGTGACTTCCAAAATAGTTCAAATGTAACAGTTTTTATTTTATTTCATTAGTATGCCTACATTAAATAAACAAAATAGTGATGAATAAAGTAACACATTTCACACATTGAACCATTATACCAGAGAAGTAAACCCACAAAAGTCTGAGGGCCAGATGCACTAACGCATTTGCGCCCACTTCAGGCGTATTTGTTTCGCAACATGCACGTCAAATCATGGCGAGGTATGTACGAACAGGCCGCACTAAGGTAAAGGCGCAGACTGCCTGACGCAGAAGCTGAAAATGGCAAATTGTGCTTTTCCGTGTCATGCATATGCATTCATGGGAGGGTCAAGGGGAAAGTGGGAGTTTGCCTTAGGGGTACGTCTACACGAAACCGCCGGGTGCATTTTCTCTTACCACTTTCACACCTTTAACGACACCGGTAAAAAAAAACCTTGCGTGCACACACAGAGGTGTAACCGCCTAAATGTGCTGTAGTGCATATGCCAGCCCAGTCGATGGCGCCGGCCGTGCAGAGGCTTCACGTTTAATTTGCGTGAATCGCGTAGAAGAAAACATTGTTGAAACAGTTTATTGAGCAGTCACATGAAATAAGGAGACTACAGACAATTCGGTTTTCAATTCAACTGTTAAACTAATAAAGTTCATTTTCAAGGTATGTGACTGCTATGTGAAATTTCAAATGCTTAGCCTTCGCATTGCATTAGGTCTGAGCTCGACTGGAGAAAACTTTAATATGCAGTAAGCTAATGTTTAACTAAGTTAAGCTAACTTAGCCACAAAAGGCTGATAGGCTACATTGTGCACATAAATCATGACAGGGGAAAGAAAAAAAAAAACATTTTAATACGATAATCAAATGGTTTGGTTTGTTTTGACAAGCAGCGTGTCAGGTCGAGTGCTGTGGCTGAGTTGAGAGGTGGGGCTATGTCGTCATAAAATCGCACCTACAGTACAGGCGTCTACACGGTGAAAGTTAGCCAGCGGTTTCAAAAATCCCCACTTCAAAAGCTGGTTTCAAAAACTATCGGTCACAGTCTCCTAAACTGCTGGCGTACAGGCAAGGCGTAACCGATAAGAAAACCTCACCGGTTTCACAAAAACCGGCGTCGTGTAGACGGCCCCTTAAATAGATGGGAGGGGAAGCGTAAAGAGCGCCTAATTATGTATTCCGCGGTATGTACAAAAACTGACCGTGAAAGCGCACGTCTATTCTGCGCCTAAATATTTCCGCCTTGTAAAAGCAGGTGTTTATCCAAATTGTGGTTAAATGTGTCAATAAGAAAACCTTTCAAAGACAACAGAAGTGCTATTTAGAGCACCAGTGTTGCGTCTGGTACTATATCAAAAGCATCCTTAACTTTCGTTGAACTTTCGAATGTCTAACTTTCACTTTCACGTCATCTATTTCTTACTTGCTAGATTTGACCAATCTTCCATAGCCTACGTGCACAAGTAGTTTATCTCCCATGATAAGATGTCTGCTTATTGACATCTTATCATGTATTGTATTATTTCATGATCGCTAAGTGTTTCTTTTTAATGTTGTCTTCAGTTAACTTCATTCAACTGCGCTTGTATGTAGGCTATGTCGTTCAGTTGTGGACGTTCATAAATTGTGATAGGGGGCGGAGAAAGGCACAGATTACCCGATGAAGTGAAAGTTTGATAAATACCACGTACCACAGCATTCGCTATCTGCGGCTTGTCCATGGCGCTGATAACACTAGGTTCGGAAATGTACCTACATCTGGCCCTGAGAGTTGAAACAGTGACCAAAAAATTCAGTAATTGAAAAGTAGGTGTATTGCTGTTTGTTTGCCAGTGGTTTTTGGTCTTGTGTCTATTGTTGACCTATGGGATGCGAATATTGCTGTGGGTTAAACGGCCCATCGTGCAAACACATGAGGTAGCATACTGTAGCCCTGGTGTGAGTATGAATCCTATTGTTCCTCAGTGTAAACCAGGCCCCAACACAGTGTGTGTGTTTGTGTGTGTGTGTGTGTGTGTGTGTGTGTGTGTGTGTGTGTGAAAAAGCAGACCACTCTTTTTCACCTGTTTAACCCCCTCTGCTATAAACTGTTGAAAGACTGCCTTGTGCTACAACTCCAAAGACTGCACTCACTCAGTTTCATGTTTGATGTGAATTGACGTTTGTAAGGTTAACCCTGCTTGCTGTGAAGCAAGGGGATAAAGTTTGGTCCAGTGATATGCAAGGTCACCTTCGTTGGACCTGGTACGAAGAAGTAAACACTGCTGCCTAGTTTGTTGGCTATTGACATTTTTGCCTAGTTTGCAGAAGATCCCTGCATTTCATGCCTGAACACCAACTGTGTTTCCCGGATCTGCCTGTTTCTGATTGTAAATTCCTATATTTTTCCACTGAACTGCAGTCTCCTGCCACCTTCTTCCCTCAACACCACCTTAACCACTGGCACACCTCCCTAAACATGGGGTGGCCGCCTCGTTCCCTGACAGTGTGTATCTGTCAGTCTGGGTGATGGCCCCACCACAGTGAGTGAGTGTGTGTGTGTGTATGTGTGTGAATGAGTGTGTATGTGTGTGTGTGTGTATGTATGTATGTATATGTGTGTGTGTGTGTGTGTGTGTGTGTGTGTGTGTGTGTGTGTGTGTGTGTGTGTATTCACAGGTATGATGTCCAGACATACAGACCATATTGATTTACAGTTCCATCTGCCCCTGCCGCCTTTGTGGTGTTGTGTGTGCGTGCATGTATGTGTATGTGTGTGATGAGGTGTGTGTGTGTGTGTGTTGTGTTTGTGTGTGTGTGTGTGTGTGTGTGTGTGTGTGTGTGTGTGTGTGTGTGTGTGTGTGTGTGTGTGTGTGTGTGTGTGAGGAGGTGTGTGATCGATAGGAGATTAAGAGATTAATGTAATAACAGAGTGTGAGAGGGGAACATGTGGAAGAAAGAAAGGACTCCTGCTGGGATAATTATAGAGGATAGCACAGAGTGCCATTACACACACACACACACACACACACACACACACAATACACTTATATACAGTACATATAAGATCTCTCTTTCACACACACTCACACACAGTCTCTCCCCCTCTCTCTCACACACACACACACATATACACATATGCTGTTTCTGTCAACACCATCCACTCAACAAAATCCACTCAACACCACCCAATTAATGCCACCCACTCAACACCATCCACTCAACACCACCCACTCAACACCCAACACCACTCACTCAACACCATCCAATCAACACCACCCACTCAACACCACCAACACCACCCACTCTACACCACCCACTCAACACCACCAACACCACCCAATCAACACCATCCATTCAACAACACCCACTCTACACCACCCACTCAACACCACCCAATCAACACCACCCACTCAACACCACCCACACAAAACCCAACACCACCCACTCAACACCACCATCACCCACTCAACATCACCCAATAAACACCATCCACTGAAAACCGCCCACTCAACACCCAACACCACCCAATCAACACACTCTACTCAAAACCACCCACTCAACACCAAACACCACCCACTCAACACCACCCACTCAACATCCAACACTACCCAATCAACACCCAACACCACCCACTCAACACCACCCACTCAATGTCACCCATTCAATGCCACCCACTCAACACCGATAGCAGCACCCTTTGTCCCGTAGCTTAACAATATTATCGTACCAACCTATCACAAGCTGGTAACAACTTAGCACCAGTAACACAATATCCATCCCTAGTAACCTGAGATTACGAACACACACATATCGCTCCAGCCCTGGTCTTTGAGAGGGTTTTCTGCGTCACACACCCATACACACATGCTCCAGCTCTTAGAGAGGGATTCTATATGTCTTTGGTTGCTGGATGATGCAGTCAGTCAAGCTTTCAGACAGCATCCCAAATCAGAGACACACACAGATACACACACACACACTGGATCTAACAGTGGGCTTAAAGATGTTAACATTAGGGGCATCATGGATGTTGTCACTCTAACTGCTAACAAGGTACACACGCACGCACGCACGCACGCACACACGCACGCACGCACGCACGTCAAGATGCTGCTGCTCTTTCAAAAGAAATCAAATTAATGATTGTCAGGAGGAAAAAAGAGAACTCCCTCCTGGCCCCTCTTTGTCAGTCACAAAACAACACACACACACACACACACACACACACCGACACACAGACAAACAGATACCAACATGCCCACACGCGCATCTGTTGTTCTCACACATCTGTGTCCCATTGTCGCTCCAAAGGTGCACACACACAATGGACCTTATTTGCCAGTGTGCCTTACTGAATCTTCAGATGCACACACACATAAATCTCTCTCTCACTCACACACTCACACACACACACACACACTCACATACAGAGAGAGAGAGAGAGAGAGAGAGAGAGAAAGAGAGAGAGAGAGAGAGAGAGAGAGATCTATTGTTCCCATAGCTGAATGCCACCTCTTATCGCCTCAGAGTGCTGTCAGGTACCCACAATGCATCACTCTGCTGGGGCCAGAAATAGACCTTCAGAGGATTGAGCAGGCCTGCAGAGATACAGTACTCTCTCTGCTTCTGTTACAGTGTGTGTGTGTGTGTGTGTGTGCACATGTGTGTGCACATGTGTGTGCACATGTATATGTACATACATGTCCATGATTCTCACCTGCCCCCTTACTGATACAGTCTCACCTGCCCCCCAACCCCCCTCCTGACATGCTGTTTTACCTGCCCCCCCTCTCATCTTTGCCTCTGTGACTGCAAGAGAGAGAGAGTGTGTAAAATAACACTCAGCAGGTCTGACTGCAACATCACCACTACTCTTACAGTAGTAGAGTTTACCACTGTTCAAAGACAGGCACACACACACACACACACACACACACATACAGAGGTCTGTATGCAACCTCCCTTCTCCGATTGCAGCAGAGGAGTTTCCGATGTTCAAAGTTGTCAGCCGAACCTTTAATCTTTTTAAAGGACAAAATCCTTAGCCTCTCACCGTCTCTCCCTCGGGATGACGACACACACACACACACACACACACACACACACACACACACACACACACACAGACTGGGAACCACTGAGTGACGAAACACACAAAAGAATAAATGATGACAGCTAGACCAAGCAGCATAGTTAAACACAGCTCTACACACAGAGAGTGATGAAGAATACACTTTGTTTGTGTGTGTGTGTGTGTGTGTGTGTGTGTGTGTGTGTTAATTATCTACAAATCAGAGCAACACCATGTAACCTAAGGTTTGCAAAGACACACACCCTGCTCTGGGAGAGGGTTCTGTGCACCACACACACACACACACACACACACACACACACACACACACACACACACAACACACACACACACATGCAAACACACACACACACACACACACACACACACACATAGCTACAGCCCTTCCCTTAGAGAGGGTTCTCTCCGTTTGAGGTTGCTGGATGATGCAGTCAGATTCTTCTGGGCAGCAGCCCAAATCAGTGACGCACACACACACACATGCGCACACGCACACACACACACACACACACACACACACACACACACACACACACACACACACACACACACACACACACACACATGAATCTAACAGTGGGCTTAAAGATGTTAACATTAGCAGGGCCATTATGAGTGTTATCACTCAACTACTAACAAAGAATTAACACATACACAACATGAGTGGTGTTAACAGTGCAGTGGTGTTAAGAGTGGTGTCAACTGTGCCATGGTGTTAAGAGTGGTGTTAATTGCGCCATGGTGTTATGAGTGGTATTAATAGTGCAGTGGTGTTTACAGTGCCATGGTGTTGACTGTGCCATGGTGTTAAGAGTGGTGTACAAGTGCAGTGGTGTTAACTGTGCCATGGTGTTAACTGTGCAGTGGTGTTAAGAATAGTGTTAACAGTGCAGTGGTGTTAAAACTGGTGTTAACTGTGCAGTGGTGTTAAAAGTGGTGTTAACTAGGCAGTGATGTTAATTGGGCAGTGATGTTAACTGATGTTTGTAGCAAAAACATTCTTACATGTTACCATCTTTTATGTTAAAAAGGATTATTCACT
>NC_063202.1:14249180-14256680 GCF_017589495.1 Alosa alosa
CAACACACACACACAAATGCACAGTTTCTCTCTCTCTCTCTCTCTCTCGGGACACTCTCATGTGTCAGTGCAGGTATGTAGTCAACTAACTGAGATTTTCTGATGGCAGACACTCCTCATTTGTTTTTTTTAATGTATCAATGTTCTTAGATAGCTATATTAATACATATATATTTATATGTCACTGAAAGTCTCTGAAACCTGTGTAAATGTGTGTGTGTGTGTGTGTGTGTGCGTGAGAGAGAGAGAGAGTCAGAGATAAGCGGAATCTCTGCAACATCTGACAAAAGCATTCATAGATTTTATTTGAAGCAAAAGCTGACAGCCCACACAGAGTGGAGACACACACTGAGAAACAGACATGTGCGCGCGCACACACACACACACATACTCACAAACGCACGCACACACACACAGACACTCAGCCTAATTGAGGTGGCAAGGTCTCTTATCTCTGGTCATGGCTCTCTGAAATGGAGATGTCCTCCAGGGGTCACCACGGAAATTACATGCCCCATAATTCTGCACTTATAGGTCACACACACACACACACACACACACACACACACACACACACACACACACACATCCACACACACACACACCTGGGTCTAGCCAGGAAGTGCTCATTACCGTCTCTATTACAGCTCTATTTCAGCTGCATGTCGCCAGTTCATCTCCAGGCGACTGAGCTGTCAATCACCTGGTCCCCACGGAAACCTTGGCTGCCCCCAAGCCCCGCCTCCTGCTGTCTGCTTGTCAGACTGATGTGAAGCACTCAAGCACACACACACATACACTTTCACACACTCAAATTCTCTCTCACACACACACACACCCTCAAGCATACTCACACACACCGTCATTAACATTCATTGCTACATTAATACACACTGCACACCAGGATAAGCAGAGTTTGTAGGTTAGAGGCTGGTGTACCTACCAATGACTTTGAGTGTGTGTGTAGCTTTATACATGAGCCTGCCTTTGGTTTTGGGCAGATATTTGACGTGTGAGTTTGAAACCTTGAGATGGGGGTCAGGTTTCATCATATGGCTATTATATTCGGTGCACACACACACACACACACACCTCACTCTGTGGATAGGGGCAGATTTCATCATGCAGTCATCATTTGCATTTACATATGCACACACACACACTCACATACGCATGCACACACACACACACACACTCTCAGGAAATCCAGCTGAGACTCAAAAGTGAAGTGAAGTGTGTGTGTCTGGGAGCTATGCCTGTGTGTTTGTGTGTATGTGTGTGTACATCCTGCATAATTGATTAAGTTCTGTTCTGCATCAGAGGGCTTTCCTGTGCCATTTAACACCATCCAGGAATCATTTAGTCTTCTAATCTTCACAGACAAGCATTTGTGTGTGCATGTGTGTGTGTGTGTGTGTGTTTTCATTTATCAGTGGCCTTTGATGTGTGTGTTCCTGATCCTCTATCAGACCCCAATCTCTCTCTGTCACACAGCTGCACACACACACACACACACACAGTGAAGTGTGTGCATTAGCATGTCTTTGATCAGTGAGAGCAGCATCACCGCTGGGCCACTCTTTTGCCTCTGTTCTGCTCTCAGAGCTTCTTCACCTGATGGCACAGAGGGGGGTGGAGTGGGGGGGCATAGAGGGGCTTCAAGAGATGGGGGAGCAGATTGTCTTTAAGAAAGTAGGGGGTGGGGTGCGCTTCAAGAGACAGTAAGATGGGGGAGGGGGGGCAGGAGAGTAAGAAAAGTATTTGGTGTGTGTGAGTGTGTCTGGCAGATTCAATTTATGTACACTACCCCCGGATGGATACAATGCAGGAGAGAAATTTCCTACAGGACAAATAAAGTATAATAACGTATTTGCACCTGGTGTCATAAACATTAAACAGTGAGTGTGTGTGTCCTCACCAAACACACACGCACACACACACATACTGATGTGTGAGGAGAAGAGGACTTAGGAGTGGTTGTTGGGTTTGTCTGGGGTTCACAAATATCAATATAGATCACACTCACATCAGAAAAAACCCAATTGTGCAAAAAAACTAAAAAGAACACAACCACTAATCAACACGTTCATATGAGTCACGCACACACACACACACACACACACACACACAATCACAACACTCACAGAAAAAGGCCCAGGCAGTCGTATGAAATCACTTTATTGGTAGTGGGTGGTGATTCCATCGGACAGGAGCGGATACAGTCTAGCGTCCGTCTGACAGGCATGCAAGACCCCTGCAGGGGGGGCTCTTAAAACACGGACACACACACACACAGATGCTGCGCTACAACACACACCACAGGCATGCAACACACCACAGAGAGAGGGAGCCAGGGAGAGGGGGAGAAAGAGGGAGAGAGAGAGAGAGAGCGAGAGAGTGAGTGAGAGAGAGAGAGAGAGGTTTACAGTACCAAAGAAATGCACCAACTCAACAACAGGAAGGAGAAAGAGCCGGGTGAGAACCCCAGAGACAAGAACATCAAGAGCATAGAACATGAGAGAACCAGCAAGGAACCCACCCAGGAGACCCCACTCACATCAGTATACAGCAGAACACGAGAGGAGGAGAGAATGTGTAAATAAAGAACTTTATAAAGAGGGACTATCCAGCAGCCTGCTTCTCTTGTGCTCAGTGTGTGTGTGTGTGTGTGTGTGTGTGTGTGTGTGTCTCTGTGTGTGGTTTGAGTTTATGTATTTGTGTAAGTGTGTGTGTGTTTGTGTGTATGAGTGTGTGCGCGTGTGTGTGTCATGTGCATGAGAGAGAGCACAGCTCTGGGAAGCACATCACCTGTATGACCTGTGTGCCTGCAGAGAGTTATGATTGCTCCTGCTCCAATCTGACCAACCAATCAGAAACCTGGTGGTTGCTTCTACTTCCTGACAGATGGGTGGTGTGTGTGTGTGAGCCGCAGTAGAAGCAGTAGAATCTCAAACAGTCAAACCCACCGAACGATGCAGCACCGCCCAAACAGGAAGAACAACACCCGAGAAATCAAAGAGATATCACACAGGATGAGCTCATGAAGCCAGGCAGTGTGTTTGATGATAGAACAGTCTTTGGTTTTAGAAAACAAAAAGCCTCAGGAGTTGGTATGGCAAAGGAAAAAAAACATAGTGACAATATAGCTGTTATAAGCATGTTGTAACATGTTGAGGGTGTAATAACATGATTGTTGGGAAGAGTTGTGTGTGCTGGACAGCACTTGATCAGCTGATTACAGAACAGGCTGGAGGCAGTTTCAGAACATCACATCATGTCATATCATACACACACACACACACACACACACACAAATGTGCTCTACGAATGTGCTCTCTGGGATGTTATTCATATGCACAGCATCACCATGGCAACACATTTGACTGTGGGATTAATGGATAGGACTTGGTAATAGTGTGTGTGTGTGGTGAAATCTAATTAAATAACACAGACACACACCTTGCAAGGGAAAAAAAAACAACAACAGAAAGCTAAAAGAAAGCAAATCTACCTCCCCCAATGAGCAATGTCTGGTAACCTTGGTTGAGCTAAGCTTGACCTTGATCACGCAATGACCTTGTGTTGGCCTTGACCTTAACATGCAGTCAGATCCTGATAGCAGTGGTCAAAGCTCACAAGGTCATTTAATCAAGGAGCCTGCTGATTGGTCCCCCTTTAGTCCTCCAAGGAGCGTAATAACTTGGCTGGTTTCATAGGTAAATCTAAATGGCAGGTTAGGTAGCTGATGGCGGTAACTGATTACGTTATGCTGGCCTCTGCCTGAGCCTACAGTGTTAGCCCACGTTACACTCACAAGACATGCCATGTTATGGCAATGTAATCATGGCAGCATTGATGCTGTACATGACTTGGCCAATGCTAGCATGCTATAAGGCTGCGTTAGCTTGCTACTAGGCCACACTAGTTCCAGAGAGCCTACACTAGCCCTAAAGAGACAGTGTTACCTCACACAGGGCTTCGCTAGCTCCAGAGAAGCTGTGTTAGCTCATTACGAGGCTACGCTAGCCCCAGAAAGCATATGCTAGCTCTAGAGAGGCTGTGTTAGCTCGCTACGAGGCTACGCTAGGCCCGGAGAGGTTATGCTCGTGCCAGAGGGGGCTCTGCTAGGCCAGGCGGAATGTCTATGGACCACTGGAATGTCTGAACAGTAGAATGGCAGGTGGTAGCTAAGATACATCGCTTCTAAGCCTCTCCTCCCTCATTCGGGCTGGTCTGGGGGCAGCAGGATCCGTGTGTGAGGATCTGCGCTTCTGGGGAAGGATTGTACTGCATGTTGAGAAGGTGTGAGAGAGCACAAATGCACACAGACTGATTTAGCAGCACTCTACTCACACGCACACAGCCATCACACTAAAAGGCTACAAGGCTACATTCTCTCCTTACTCCTCTTCTCCCATCTTTTCCTCTCCTCTCCTACTCTCCTCTGCTCATCTTCGCTTTCTTCCCCTCCTCTCAAGACCACACCCATCATCTCTCTGTAACTCCACCCAGTCCATCTGGAAGACACCCAGGCTCTCTCTCTCTCTCACACACACACACACACACACACACACACACACATTCAAACACACACACACACACACTGACATTCACATTAGCTGAATACACAGAAATGAAGATTGTCTGCTATTGCTGACTCCTATAGTCAAATACAAACACAGAACAACTTCATTTAGAGCTAGTATTGCACCATTGTCACTGTCTGCTCACATCTTGTGGACACACAACCTAGTTGTGCCAATAAAATCAGAATAATATCAATATATTATAATAATAATCATAATAGAAACATCAAATCAGTCTATCTACAGCAGGGTGTATGAGAATCACAAACACAGAGCTAGCCCTATAACTCCAGACTAATTAATATTCATGAGAGCCATCTGGGCCAATCAGATATGCCCACACTCATATTGGCAATAGTGTCATCAGAACAATGAGCTCGCCATGGAGATAGAATCATCAGAACAATGAGTTTGTCATGGCATTAGAATTATCAGAACAATGAGCTTGTCATGGAAATTCAATAATCTGAGTAACAAAGAACAGCATAGAGACAGAGAGCACAGAACAAAACAGCGCCACTTATAGGACATCGAGAACATAAAGCCCAAATATTATTGCCTTAAATATGACGTATATTTAACTACAAACACCAGACAGCATGATAACGGTACAAACAGTCTACGGCAGTCACAGAGAGGATGGGCATGCTTTTAGAACCAGATTCGACTCATTAGAACGCAGAACATGATGGGTGCATGTGTGTGAGTGTGTGTGTGCTTGTTAACGAGGGAACACTAATCAAACGTAGATCCCACTGGCAGCTGATCAGCCTATGAAGAGACATTGGGTTCACTGAACATCAAGACTAAGGAACACAGTTGAACACATGATAGGATTCTGGGATTGTTTTTTTTTTCTCTCTTTCCACAAGTTAAAAGTATGGCTTATAGTCATCATATATATATATATAATGTTACTCATAGATATGATCTATATTTCAGAGGCTATTTACACAGGAAATGGATTTGCCAAAGCCAACCGGAGCCTGGAGTCCGCAAAGAGCAAAACTCCACACCTGCCCCTTACAACAGACACACACACACACACACACATACTCATAAACACATAACCTCACACACACAGGCTTGGACGGCAGGTGTGAGTGCAGTCAGCTGACAACAGGCCTGGGGTTGTTTAGCAGAGAGCAGTAGAGCGCTGACAGAAAGAAGGAGAGGGTTATGTCATGTGTGTGCTATATGTGTGTGTGTGTGTGTGTTTCATTTCTTTTTGCACGTGTCTACAATGTGTGTGTGTTTGTTTCTTTAATAATATGTCTAAGACAATGCTGAGTGTTGTGTGTTGATTTCTTTTGGATTAAGTGTAAGACGTTGAGTGTGTGTGTGAGTGTGTATGTGTTTATTTCTTGTTGAACATGTCTAAGACGTTGTTGAGGGGCCCGGGGAGGAACTTCATGACGGTCTCCATGAGGCCGGCGTCCTCCTCCTCCTCGTCGCCACAGCCAGCTGGCACGGCCTTCTTGGGCCGGGTCAGAGAGCCCTCGGAAGCTGCCTCTGCCTCCGCCGCCGCCTCAGCCTCCTTCTCCTCCTTCTTCTTAATTCCATACTGACATAGAGAGAGAGAGAGAGAGTTACACACACACACACACACACATACATAAACCAGAAACAAAGATGAGCTATGCACACACACACACACACACACACACACACACACAAAACACACACAAACACACACTGACAGTACTCGTGACCTTAAGAAACAGAGATCTCTGTGAAAAATGGGTGGAACTCCCCTTTAACTTAAACACAGTTATTTAGGGACAGCCTCTGCCAGGGATACTGTTTAACCAATGACTGGACCTTCCAGACACAGGTGTCTTTATACTACTATACTATACACATTCACTGCACTCAGGCGATCTCCATTTCACTAATTGTGAGACTGTTGGCTGGCACCAATTGGCTGGACCACTATTGAATTAGTCACTTTAAGCGGGGGCATTAATGTGATATTAAAGAGTTTTTTTTTTTTTAAAAAAGGACAAATTAAATTTACCAAGATTTCATAAAAGCAGTAAAAAGGTAAAATACTTTTATAGGCACTGTATAATTCAGCATGAGTGTTTGAGTGACTTGAGTCTGTTTGAGTGTGTGTGTGTGTGTGTGTGTGTGTGTGTGTGTGTGATGTCTGATTGTAAAGCGGAGACTGTGATATGGCACTTTGGCAAACTGCCACCTGCCATCCGATCTGCTGCAGTTCTAGCCCTCAGTTCAGTGTGCATGTGTGTGTGTGTGTGTGTGTGTGTGTGTGTGTGTGGTGTGTGTGTGTGCATGTATGTGTCTGTCTGGAGAGTGCTATTGAGAGACGATTTGTCAGAGTGTGTGTGTTTTTTTAACATCTGTCTGAAAAAGCATAACATGAAATGTGTGAAATGTGTAACAGACGTTCAAGAAAGAAAAGATGGACCACCACTCTCTTTCTCTCTCTTTATCTCTCTCTCTCTCTCTCTCTCTCTCTCTGTGTATAGGGGACTGGGGGACAGAGGTGGAAAGTAACGAAATACATTTACTCATTTTACTGTATTGAGTAGTTTTTTTTTATTTTGTATTTTTTTAAGTAGTTTTTCAAATTAGTACTTTTTATTTTTACTTGATTACGTTTTGAGTGAAGTATTGTGCCAGCTACATCACAAATACCATGCGTTACTGAGTAAAAAAAAAAGTTAAGACTAACGACAACCCGAAAAGGAAGGGGAAATGCGCCCCGAACCACTAGAATGATCAGCAGAAAGAGATGGAGATGGAAGTGGATCACGAGATAGGCTACCTCAGATTACCTGTGTAACCGAGGAAAGTGTATTTTCGCTCTTTCAATGGGTTGCCACAGTTCTATTGCGGAGATATTCAAGCAGTTTAACACCATGGGATTTCGTGTTTTAGCGTGTGTGCTCAC
>NC_063202.1:14284180-14286680 GCF_017589495.1 Alosa alosa
GTGTGTGTGTGTGTGTGTGTGTGTGTGTTTATGTGTGTGTGTTAGTACACTGGTGTGCATGTCAAAAATCTCTCTCTCTGTTCGTGCAGCACCCCTCATACCATTAAAGTTAGATAAGATCTCTGGTTCCAAAAGCTCATATGGACAATACATCATTCACACACTCAAAAACACGCGCGTGAACACACCGATTTCCGCTGTTATTTCACAAGATGATACATATTTGCATATCGGGGGCGGGGGGGTGCTCGTGACTTGGGGTGAGGAAGCCTTCATGCACCGGAGAAAATTAAGAGAAAGAAGAAAAGAGAGCGAAAGGACGCCTGCGGGTCATCTGCGAGGCGAGCTGTGCGCGCGGACACCTCTCGTCTGGTGTCCAGCAGCCGAAGAACCTTTCCGTGCCTGCATGTAGTGCATGCGAATAGCGTGCTCTGCAGAGAGCGAAATGCGCAAAAACGCGCGACCTCCAAGAGCATGCGGCACGCACACACTCAGACGCATACCCGGCAAGGACAGCCTCCCGCACACCCGGAGCCAAAGCCGTCTGCACCTCCCTTACAACAACACACACATATGTGCGTGAAAATGAGAAGAAAAATCTTTACTTTTTCTTAGTGCCAAATGAGATTGACAAATATCAAACCAGCAAACAAACAAAGCAAACACACACACAAACACACACATTCTTAGAACCAACAAACACCACATCATGAATGACCCGAAATGAACAGCCAGTTCTGTCGCACAGGTGTCTCCAAGAAAACACAGAGCTCCACACACACACACACACACACACACTCACACACACACACACACACACACACACACAGTTTCCACTTACCTCCGAGCGCCTGTTTCATGACGAAATTCATGATGGCTTTTAATTCCTTTTATTTTTCACTGTTTGAAAGATATCAGATGAAGCTCGTGAGGATGTCCCTGACTGGCAGTTCTGAAAGAAAAAAGGACACTTAACGTCAGTACTCTTTGCAACTTGACCCGCCGAGTCAGGCACTCGAGCCGCACACAAACTTCCCGTCTCTCTTTTTTATTTACTCCCGCAACGCGCTGCTTTTTTATTTACTCATGCTGCGGAAATCGGAAAGTATTTTTTGACTTACACGCCCCCACACACACACACAGAAATACACACACACACCATCAAGGACGACAGAGGTCAACTTGCCAGAAGCACAGCGCGCAGAACAAAGAACGCTTGCTAAGCTCACTGCGACGCGTCCTTCACAGGTACGGGAGAAGTGCCGAGTGTCCAGAGGCACACAGAACCTCGCGAGCAGCTCTGGACTTAGGAACTGAGAGCTGATGTCGTCATGCACACCGTGAGAGCGTGTCCACGGGTTCGGACGGAGGGTCCTTCCCCTGATGGCTTGGACTGAGGACGTCCTCCGGACGGGGAAGACTGAACTCGGGTTAGATCCTGCAGAACACACTGACGGGGATGTTTGGGTTCTACAAGTGTCAAACCGCACCAATATTACTAATATTTCACCGTTTCTAGGATAGATGTGAACTTTAAGACCCTCCGACCCTCCCAGTCCCGTTTAAAGCACGCGAATAACTAACATTCATTAACGCGACTTCCTGACGCCTCACCGTCCCTCCATGGGATGAAGAAAGGTGTTTGTGATGTAAATCACGCGCAGCGGACAACTGGTGTGGTTGGGGATGCTAGGGTGTGTGTGTGTGTGTGTGTGTGTCTGTGCTAGGCTAGCATTCCGCCTGGGTGACAACGGCTCCGTGGAAATCTACGTGGAAAGCCAGATCATTCCTTTTTCTGGAGAAAGGCTGATTTCAGCACTAGCGCAATGGACAGCTCCCGTGTCTCTCGTGAGGTGCAAAGCCGCCAGTGCAATGTAGTCATGATTACCTGTCCGGTGTTTAAATCCGTCCAAAATGGCTCGTGTCGGCTCGCCCTCCGAAATGAAGTTCTCGGTGGAAATCGGGGCGCTTATTAGCTGCTCACGACTAGCATCTCTCGTGTAGGCTTGAGGAGGACGTCCTTGTTCTGTACTCGGTGTGGCCGCGTGAGTGTTTACGAGAGGAACTGCAGCTGCCAAGGATGGGGGACACACTGAACCACACGAGCACACCCCTCTCCCTCTTCGCCGTCCCACGAGCTGACCCAACCGAAAAGAGAGCGATCAATCAGCAGCTCTCGCTTCCAGCGCGCCACCCTCTGTGCTGCAATGGTCTCGCTCAGTGGTTAAAACGAGACTTTTATCATTCCATGTGATCTGTCACTAGCGCTAATATTTAACCCCTCATAACGAACGGATACCGATCCCCCGAGAGGCGCGTGACGTGTGTTTATTTTGTACTCTGTGTGATTATGCACACTCCGCGGTTCACTAGAGCGCACGCGGCACGGTTATAAATGTACCCCCGTGTCCGGTCCACTGGGCTCGTTCTGCAGGAGTGCGGGGGTAGACGTGCTTGTGCACACCAGTCGGTCGTTCCAAGAGCAACACCGGAGCGGCTT
>NC_063202.1:14291680-14295645 GCF_017589495.1 Alosa alosa
AGATATGGAGAAGTTTCGGGTCAAAGTAATATTACTATCCATAGTAGGCCGATGTAGGCCTACCCACAATGCTGTTACAAGAATGCCTGCTAGCTATTTAATTAGACGATCTTCCCTAAGAATAGTGTACAGGCCCTCCCTCGGCCGACATTCTTGGGAGGCCTTCACTTGAATAATGATCCTAGTGTGAAAGTCGGTCAGAGGCTATAGTGCTGGCCTGGACCACTGTGCTCATCTGGACAAAACACCCACCGGCTACAGAGGGTTCAGGGTGTGCTAAGGTTAGCTGTCTAATTCCAGACTACTAATAAAAATCAGTGACCCACCACAGTACAATACGATGGTCAGTTCTCCTGGTAGCATGCCTACACTTTCACTGATTTAGCCCCCACGGCCCTGGAGACTAATCCTAGCCGTTCCTCCTGGCCCATCTTAAACTTGAACTTAAACCTGTAAATGAGAAGACAATTACAGTCCACAGCCTACAATGTACTCCAAATGCCCCATTGATAGTTTCTGTCCATTTTTCATATGAACCTGCACTGTTCTGCCACCTGTTTGCACTCTGAACAAGCTCATATGGTTGTGTCATATAATTGGAAACAAGTGTGATCCATTTTGAGTCATGCTTGACTACTGTGCTTTCTTTGTGTTTACTTTTTGCCACTTGTGGTTACCATTGTGCAAAATGTGTTTTATGTCATAGAATGTGTTTAGAGTTTTTCAAAAAAATAGCACATGAGATCTGCAAATTGTGGTTTACTGGCTGAAAACTGTTTAAAAAGATTGATTGATTCAATAATGTGTTCAGGCAAATGAGCATTTGGTTCAGAGAATGGGGTTTAGTGTTGCAGCAATTGTAAAAAAACTGTCTTAATTTAGCCAACGCTTCTATCCAAAACAAAATGTGCATGTGTATGTGTGTGTGTGTCTGTGAGACCCAGCAAAGGGAAACAGAGAAAGAAAGAGAAAGGTAGAGAGAGAGAGAGAGAGAGAGAGAGAAACAGCAAGGTCAGTAACAGAGCATTGTGCAGAGACTGAGAGACGCTGTAAGATTATTAGATTATATTAGAGGCCATTAAGCCATCCATCTGTGTGTCCCTTCTACACACACACACTTACTTACTCACACACACACACACACACACACACACACACACACACACACACACACACACACACACACACACACACACACACACACACACACACTCACTTGGTCCCTCACTCGCTCACTCACATACACAGACAGATCATATATGGAGTAGACTCCTCACAGGGGAGTATGACTAACTATGTTCATTCAGTCAGCAATCTCTGAATGCATACATACACACACACACACACACACACACACACACACACACACACACTCACACACACACACACAAATTCACAAACAAATTCACATGGATACACTTAAAAGACACATACTGAAAACGCAAAGCAATACTCACTCAAACACAATTCCACAGGGACACAGACATGCACCTGTGCTGTGCTCATACACACAAATACAGAAACACACACTTATATTATACACTGTCCTCCATCACAAAAACATGTTTTTGGAACATGATGAAAGGAGATATATATATATATATATATGTGTGTGTGTGTGTGTGTGTGTGTGTGTGTGTGTGTGTGTGAGTGTGTGTGTGTGTGTGTGTGATGTGTGTGTGTTTGTGTGTGACAGAGAGAGAGAGATCATTTCCCGGAATTCACTAGAGTCTAGAACTAAGGACCAATTTGGAGTCAACGTCACTGTTGAGTGTAACCGGCAGCTTGTTGCAGCCAATCGTTGCGCTTCATAGACTTTCCATGTAAAGTTCTGGAACTTCTTGATCTTATGAAACAACTTCAGTTAGAACAAACCTCATACTGAGATTTTGTTTGTTTTTGTCTTTATACTTGACAGCACAACTCCCCATTGATCTGTATACTGTCAGTGCTGTATGATCTGGCTCTTACTGCAAAAACGGCTTATCTAATAAAATCTAACCAAGTCTTATTAATCTTATATCAAAAAATCTAGTTGGTATTGTGTTCAGTATAAAGAGACTTACCTAGCGTTTCTCGTAAAATCATTTGACTTAATTTAAGAAAAGTTTGGTTTCTTTTAAGACGTCTCATCCTGAAAACAAACAAATTTGTCTGTCAGTGCATTGAGTAAATTGGTCTTGATAACACTCCTTAAAATAAGTCAAAGTGTTCTTAAATTAAGTCAAAATGATCTTTCGAGAGAGCTAGGCAAGTCTCTTAATAATAAAAACAATACCAAATAGATTTTTTGATCTTAAATAGGATGAATAACACTTTTTGTTTGCAGTGTAGGTTCCCCTCTGTGTTGTGTTCTGGTTGCTATGGGCATAATGAGGGGAACAGTGGCAGAGCTTTCTCTGCACTGAAAAAGCTAGTGTACTCAGGGCATTTAGCACACTCACATAAGCTAGTACACTCCGAGTGTGCAGTATACTGAGAGGACTTTTTACACTCGGAGGGTTTAGCACAGTGTCATGTTCACACAGAAGATATGATCTGGGAGGCTAGGACACTTGAACTGTCTTGTGCTCAGTGCTGGACTTGATGACTTAAGACTCTAATGAGCAGTGAGTCATTTCACTCCACACGGAGAAAGTCAGCGGGATATTTGTTCCTTCCCTTTCACTCCTCTACAGGCCACAGGTTGGTTAGTTGTGTAAGTCTTTGACAGACAACTCTCTGTTTCCCTGTTTCTTTTCTCTCTCACTCCTTCCCTCCTGCTTCCTCCCTCCCTGACGTGCTTCTCCCTCTGCAGTGGGAGGATGTGTGTGATTGGGATCTCATCACGAACAGCCATTAGTCCTGCCTGCAGCTCAAAGGCCTGTCAGGAGAGTTTACTCTCCTCCACTGAGCACCACTCTCTCTCTCTCTCTCTCTCTCTCTCTCTCTCTCTCTCTCTCTCTCTCTCTCTACATCCCCCTTTCTCTCTTTCTCTCTTTCTCTCTCTTCATTCCACCCCTCTCTCTGTTTCTCTCCTCCTCTTTCTACTCCCTTTTACTTGCTCTTTCTTTAGGTTAGACAGTGATTGTTCTTTGCCTGAGGTCTTGAAGTGGCAGACAGTGCTTAATGCCAAGTAGACATTCCCTCTCTCTTTGTCTCCCTGATCCCCCACCCCATCCCACACCCCTCCACCCCTCTCTGCAGTGCAGTATCTGTTGGGTGTGGCGCTTCATGCTCTGTGTGCTTTCTGTTTCTGTAGGCCAGGCATGTGTGTGTGTGTGTGTGTATACCTGTGTAAAGTGTGTGTTGTCTGACAGATCTACATGCGCGCTTGCGCCCCATGCGCCACAGTATGTGAAAAGTAGTTGCTCAGGTAGTGTGTGTGTGCATGCACACATGTACGTGTATCAGTATTTGTGTGTGTGTTTGTTTTGTTCTGTGTTGTGGATTAAATCGTGCTTGAAGATATTTGTTTTCAAAAAAATGGCATGTGTCTATCTGTCCGTGTATGTGAAGGTCTCTGTGTGTGTGTGCGTATGTGTATGGGTGGGTGAGTGTTTTTTCTTATAGAGAATAAATGTGTAAGAGGATGTGTCTTCTAAAAGTGTGTGTGGACTCCAGTTGGAATTGTGTGCATTAGTGAGTGTGTGTTGTGTATGTGCATACCGCCAGCAGGAAAAGTGTGTATCCCGCGTTAAGATAGGAAACTCCTCTTCATGGTCTTTCAACTCACCTGTCCACCATGTCCTTCCTCACAGTCAAGAGGAGAAGCAAAGATAGTCTATGTACTCTCTCTCTCACTCTCTCTCTCTCTCTCACTCCGTCTGATGCACATGCACACGCACACACTTGCGCGCACACACAGACACCCAGTGATAGAAAAAGGCTGAAAATATCATCAAGCTCTTGGGGGAAGGTTCTGTTGTTCTTTTCCAGATCTCCCAAGGCTGTCCTCTGTCCCACATCAGAGGCAGAACATGGAG
>NC_063202.1:14296145-14331145 GCF_017589495.1 Alosa alosa
CACACACACACACCCACACACAGATACGCATGCACCCATACACAGATATGCACACACACACACATACCCACACACAGATACGCACGCACACACACACACACACATACCCACACACAGATACGCATGCACCCATACACAGATATGCACACACACACACACAGATACGCACGCACACACACACATACCATTGACAGGTACGCACGCAGGGTGCGATTTAGGGGATGGTGATTTCACCTCTGGTTTTCCTATCCTACCTCTGCTAAATTATTTTATTCACTGTGGGACAACATTTATCCCCTCTGCCCCTCATATTGATTAATGCTACTATATAAGTAAAGCGCTGCAACGGAGAACAGTCTAGTAGGCTAGCCTACATAATAATTCGACATCAAACGCTAACGGCCACCGCCAGCACTCATGCTGCTGTGCTGACACAGTGGGTGCGTGATAACTTAATTTGGCCTTGATCGCAGGACATTTCAGAATGTTGAGTGTGTAATCCATCATAAATGGCTAGTTTCAATGGAAAAGTTAGCTGGACAAATGAAAGAAAACGAAGGATTCAGTGAAGCATATCATATTTTAGAACCTTCAAAATTAGAAAACGATGCAACTGAGATGGAGGACAACTGCACGCATAGTAGAACGTAGGCCTATTGTCCAAGGAACTTACATTAAATGAGGAAATATTTGCTGAATGTCACAAAAAGTGTTACTGAAATTGCTTGGCATCAAAGCCATTCAATGGCTTCACCAAAAACACCTGTAGTTTGTGGAGGACTAACGAGAAAGCACCTGTTTGATAAATCAGCCAGTAGGCTAGGCCTAGTAGACAACAATTTCTCAGAAATAATCTGTACTGCAAAACGAATGTTGGTGGGTATTTAAACTATCTAGCTGGTGTTTTAACAGCTGTAAGAAATAGAAGCTTCATGGTCTTCATGTTCTGGTTCTGTAAATTATTTTCATAAAACTTCAAGTTGCCCTACTCTCCAAACTCTTCACTGCACTGTAGCCAATTAACTGACACAGTATGATAGTAGGTTATTTATTTTCTGTAGGCTACAATAAACACATTTATTTTTTCAACTTTTGCAATATTACGACTTGGCTACTGAATTGCTAAATCAGCAGGAGAGAGAATGCACGTAGGCCTACGAGCTGCAGCGAATGTGTAGGCTATTTGGTTACCAACCAACACTGTTAGCCAATTCACTAACTTAAGACTCAGTGCCATCATATACAACGTTTTTACACAACAAATACAGAAAGGATGGAGGCAGCAAAAGTAGTCATTTCAGATGGGGCAAGAACAAGGTGAATTGTATGCTTGTCAAAACGTAGGCTAGTCTTACACTGCAGCTGATCATCATACCAAGCACACTCCAAGCACCACGGTAAACTAAAACTAAAATGTGACAAAAGGTGGCAAAATTAATATAGGCCTAGGCTATTATTAGCCATGACATTACTAGGCTATGAATCGCTCGCTCATTCTTTTTAAGGGTTACAAACTTATTCAAAAATCATCCCCCCTCTGGTTTTTTACACAAATGCACCCTGTAATGCACGCACGCACACACACACATACCCACACAAAGATACGCACGCACACACACACCCACATACCCACACACAGATACGCACACACGCCAAACTGTAATGCACATCCTTTTGAATGTTGCTGGATTGCTAGCTAACTAGCTAACTGCAATGGCAGCAATCTTTCAGATCTCAGTTCACTAAAAATATGACTTCCAGACAAAAGGAGCTGGTAGCTAGGCAATTACAATAGAATAGGCACCCCTTTATGTCTTTGTAGCCTAATTTGTATCTGGGTTTGCAGTAGTAGTTTAATATTTTAGTCACATATGACTTGGCTGATTTTTTCCTCCACCACTAGGTCTACACTAACATTGCTGACAGTGTAGGTCCCCTCTTTCCTTGATTTTAATTGGCTAGCTAGAGAGAAGTGACATTGACAAACTAATCAGGAACTGAGAAATCAAACTCCTCCTGCTTTCATGCAAACTCCCTTCCGTTTCATGCAAACTCTCCCACACACACCACTATACTCTCTCACATACACCACCACTATACTCTCTCTCACATATACTACTATACTCTCTCTAGATACACCACTATACTCATCTCACATTCACTACTATACTCTTTTGCATTCACTACTATACCTTCTCAGATTCACTACTAAACTCTCCTCATACACTACTAAAATCTCTCAAAAGATACACTATTATACTCTCTCAGATACACTACTAAACTCTCTCAAGATACACTACTATACTCTCTTGCATACACTACTATACTCTTTTACTTTCCTCACATACACTACTATATATCCTCTCACATTCACTACTATACTCCATCACATACACTACTATACTTTTACTCTCTCTCACATACACCACTATACTCTCTCACATTCACTACTATACTCTCTTTGCATTCACTACTATAATTTCTTCTCGATACACTACTAAACTCTCAGATACACTACTAAACTCTGTTGTATACACTATTATAAATTCTCTCTCAGATACACTACTAAACTCTCTCAGATACACTACTATACTTTTTGCATCCAATAGTATAATCTCTCGCATACACTACTATACTCTCTCTCACATACACTACTATACTCTCTCACATACACTACCAAACTCTCTCACATACACTACTATACTCTCTCACATACACTACTATATTCTCTCACATACACTACTAAACTCTCTCACATACACTACTATAATTTCACATACATACACTACTTTTTACTCTCTCCAATACACTACTATACTCACTCACATTCACTACTATACTCCTTCACATACACTACTATACTCTCTCACATACACGACTATACCCTCTCATACATACATGTAAAATGACTATAATAGTGAGTGTGCATGAGTATAGTGGTGTATGTGCAAGGTTATGATAGTTTGTGTAAGAACAAGGTTATGATAGTGTGTGTAAGAACAAATATGAATTAAGGCCTCATACTCATAGGCATGCACACACGCACACACCCACACACAGATACGCACACACACACACACACACACATACCCACACACAGATACGCACACACACACACACACACACACATACCCACACACAGATACGCACACACACACACACACACATACCCACACACACAGTTACGCACGCACACACGCACACACATACCCACATACAGATACGCACACACACACACACACACATACCCACACACAGATACGCACACACACACACACACATACCCACACACAGATACGCACGCACGCACGCACACACACACATACCCACACACAGATACGCACGCACACACATACCCACACACAGATACGCACACACAGATTCGCACACACGCACACACACACACACACACACATACCCACACACAGATACGCACGCACGCACGCACACACATACCCACACACAGATACGCACGACGCACACACATACCCACACACAGATACGCACGCACACACACACATACCCACACACAGATACGCACACACGCACACACGCACACACACACACATACCCACACACACAGATACGCACGCACGCACGCACACACATACATACCCATACACAGATACGCACACACACACACACACACATACCCACACACAGATACGCACACACACACACACATACCCACACACAGATACGCACGCACACACATACATAGGCATGGACGCACACACACACATACCCACACACAGATACGCACACACGCACACACATACATAGGCATGCACGCATGCACATACACACACACAAACACTCGCACACACGCACGTTGCAGACACATACCCACACCCACACATACGAACATATGCATGCACACAAACACACACTCTCACACACAGGCACACACACACCACATGATATTTTGATACTTCACATAAGAGAAAAATTAAAAATACCTAAAGATTTTTCAAAAGGTAAAGTGGTTACAAATATGGGAGTGCTCCCACATATATATGGTGTGTCTTCAGGCATTCAAACCTTTTATAAACTTAAAAAATGCTGTTGGACAGAAAATCTAGACGTCACGTCATTGACCCACATAGGCATGCACGCACACACACACATACCCACACACAGATACGTACACACACACACACATACATAGGCATGCACGCATGCACATACGCACACACAAACACTCGCACACACGCACGTTGCAGACACATACCCACACCCACACACACTCACACAGACATGCACACGCTTATACTGGCAGATAACTTCCTGTTAACATTAATACATTGGCAGATATAGCTCTTTTCTGACACATTTGATAGACATTCGTAGTGCCCAATAAACAGCTCTGTGCATTCGTAAACCATGTCTCAAATACGAGAAAATGAATGTGCCAGGCTATATTTTGGCTGGAGTTTTCAGAAATAATTGTTTTCAGTGATAAAACCTCCGTTTTCGTGGAAATTAAAGGCCAAACCGCATGAAAATATATACATTTTACCTACGTATAAACGTGGTTCTAGAGTCTTCTCCCTCGTTTGGTTTGTAGCCACATGTGTACACCGGGAACTGCATTTGGACAACCATATATGCATTTCTGTTTGGACTTCTGTTTGCATTTCTGTTTGGACACAACTTAAAGGAATTTAAAAACTTGAACGTAAACCAAAAGGCGCATGAGCTGTTCCAGCTACCACACACACACACACACACACACACAAAAAATGTTGTATATGATGGTACTGAAGTCTTAAGTTAGTGAATTGGCTAACAGTGTTAGTTGGTAACCAAATAGCCTACACATTGCGCTACACGCTGTGTAGGCTAATGCATTCTCCTGCTGATTTTATGCTCAGTAGCCAAGCGCGAATATTGCAAAAGTTGAAAAATTAATGTGCTTATTGTAGCCTACAGAAAATAAATAGCTTATCATACTGTCAGTTAATTGCCTACAGTGCAGTGAAGAGTTTGGAGAGTAAAGTTATAGGGCAACTTGAAGTTTTATGAAAATAATTTACGAACCAGAACATAAAGACCATGAAGCTTCTATTTCTTGCAGCTGTTAAAACACCCGCTAGATAGTTTAAATACCCACCAACATTCGTTTTTGCAGTACAGATTATTTCTAAAAGTTATTTGTCTACTACTGGTTGATTTATCAAACGAGTGCTTTCTCGTCATTCCTCCGCAAACTACAGGTGTTTCGTAGAGAGCCATTGAATAAGCGATGCCAAGCAATTTCTGTAACACTTTTGTGACATTCAGCAAATATCTCCTCATTTAATGTAAGTTCCTTCGACAATAGGCCTAGATTCTACGCTCTACTTACGTGCAGTTATCCTCCATCTCAGTTGCATCAGTTTTCTAAAGTTTTTTGAAGGTTCTAAAACATTATTATGCTTCACTGAATCCTTCTCGTTTTCTTCCATTTGTCCAGCTAACTTTTCCATTGAACCTAGCCATTTACAGTATGATGGATTACACACTTGACATTCTGAAATGTCCTGCACGATCAAGGCCAAATTAAGTTATCACACAGCCACTGTGTCAGCAGCATCAGTGCTGACGGTGACGGTGCGTTTCTGATGTCAGATTATTATGTAGGCTAGCCTACTAGACTGTTCTCATGTTGCAGCGCTTTACTTATATGAAGTAGCATTAATCAATATGAGGGGCAGAGGGGGATAAATGTTGTCCCCCCTGACGATAAAAATAATTTAGCAGAGGTAGGGATAGGAAAACCAGAGGGGGGGGGAAATCCTCACCATCCCCCCCTACAAATCGCACCCTGCACACAAACAGGTCAACGGACAGAAGCAATCTACTGAGTAGACATATTTCTGGGACTTTCTAGTATTTTTGAGTCCAGGTTCAGCTACCACACACACTCAGAGAACTTTAGAGAAGAAATCTGTCTACTCCCATTCCACAAAAAGTTGAAGGTGTCTTCCCACTACACTATTTAAACCTTAAATAATAAAGTGAACGACAAGTCAACGCAAAACAAACCAAACACATAATGTAAACATAAACTAATTCCAAATGGCTAAAAGTAGCTAAAGCAACAAATATGGAATAACAAGGAGGACAAAGCGAAGGCAGGTCGCAGAAGCGCCGTCCTGTGTGTGCGGACGAGAGTGGCGAGGGGAAGAGAGAGACAGTGCTGATGGAAACAGGTGGTTTATATAGACCCTTTCAACAAGGTAAACAAAAACAATGCTTGAACGTTCTATTTGGGCCCCAATCTACTTCCTCTGCATTAAGATAACATATGGAATGTTAAAAAGGAAGTCTTGTGGGGCCAACTATGATGCTGATAATGGAACTCTCTTGAAAGGGTCCATAGCAGGAGGCTCAGATCCCAGAATCAACACATGCAGCAATCACCTGCAGAGGAGCAGAGAGAGGAGACAAAGGAACACCGCAAGCACCATTCTACCCCCCATAGGTGTAACACACACACACACATACACATACACACAGCCAGTCCATGTCCCCTGAAACCTGCTACATACATGTATGAAACACACACATACATACTTGTGAGTGTCTGTGTGTGTGTGTGTGTGTGATCTACTCCCCCCCTATAGGCATAACTAATACACACACACACACACACACAGACACACAGCTAGTCCATATCTCCTGAAACCTACATATATGAAATACATAAGTGTGTGTGTGTGTGTGTGTGTGTGTGTGTGTGTGTGTGTGTGTGTGTGTGTGTGTGTTTCTATAAGTGACAGAGAGAGTCTGTAAAGGAGAAGGAAAACAGAAGTGTTCTACTGATACTCATTTCAATTCATATGTAACAAACATTCAGCTGAGGCAGAAAGGCAATCTCCTCAACTCCCCAGAGCTGTGTGTCTTTGTGTGTGTGTATGTGTGTGTGTGCATGCTCTGATGATTATATATTACAGTCCTCCATCTCACACACACTATGAAAAGCTCTAAGGGACTGAAAAGAAAACAGAGGCTCATCGCGATAACACACACATGAATGCACCCTTTCTCTCTCTCTCTCTCTAACACATATAGACACACACACACACACACAAATACACCCCCACCCTTACTCTCTCTCACACACAGATACAGACACACAAACCTGTTCACGTAGACACAGTCAACAGCACAATGTGTACACCTGTTAGGATCACACACACACTGTTGTGATGTTTGTGCTGATATGTGGATGATGAGAAGCCCATTGATGGAGCTCAGTACCTAACTGATGAATGGACTGAACAATAGACCTTTGTATTTATTGATGAACGGGTGGATGGATGACCTGAATAACAGATACACATGACAAATTGATGGATAGATGGAGGTACTGTATATGTGGAAGGATGGAATGAATTATACAGTTTGATCTTGAGGATAAATGGGCTTTAGTGTTTTTAATGAGTCATGAAAGTCATCTCTAGTCGTGTTTGCCCAGATGACAGTGATGGAAAGGTCACTGAAGGTCACTGCGGCAGCTGCATGAGGAGATGAGACTCTGCAAAGAGAAGAAACTCACATCCCCCAGTACACACACACACTCACACACACACACACACACAAAAACAAGAAACACAGATAAGCGACTTTCACCAATCCTCCCGGTAGGAACAGGAAACAAACAGACGTCTCACCTGCATGGAGTCTTTATTCATTATTTATTTTTAAAGCATCTCTACACTTCCCCAACTGTTTGACCTCTGTTATCTGACTGAAGGACATCATATAAACTAAGTTGAATAAAGTGTAGGAAAATAACTGCAATGATTTCAACATCTGATCTTATGGTTCAGACAACATAGTTTAGTCAAATACACATACTCTCTCTCCGTGCCCTGTAAGGGTGGCCTCATTTAGCTCAGAATGGGCCTCAGCTGTGTGTGTTTCATGTCAGATTCTGAGTGGATAAAATTAGCCCAGAGCAAATAAATTACCCACCCACCTCTGTTTATTTTATGTAACAAAGTATTGCAGGTGTGCCTCTCTCTCTCTCTCTCTCTCTCTCTCTCTCTCTCTCTCTCTCTCTCTCTCTCTCTCACACACACACCACACACATACACACACCACACACACACACACAGCTTTGGCCACAGCTGTGCATTCAGTCTAATCAGAGAGGTGAAATAATACACACCTCTGCTCATCTTCTATAAGACCACCAAACTACGCAAACACAGCCCTAACATACATCGCCACCATGCTTTGACCAACACCTGAATCATTGACATGGAAAGCAAATCAATTATTTTGGGGTTCAATTACATAACACTGTCCGCCCAATGTTAAAGACAATGCAGGAATTTGTTGTGATTTCAAAAATGGATTACTCGAGAATGCCTAAGGCTGCATTCGGGCTTGGCATCTTTTTTGAAGCTTCCAGCGTCTGTTCTACATGATATTCCTAGGGGTTACACTGTGTTTTCAAAAAAAGTCCTGAGCATTTTCTTTTCTTTCTTCACGCTGTAATCAGACTTTCTTTCTGCAGCTCAGAGTCTTTTTAAAGTTCAAAAAAGTTCAACTTCTCAGAAAAAGCTCCCCATCAAGCGTTTTTTTTGTTGTTTTGTTTTGTTTTTTTGACAGCTGACCAATTACAAGTTGAGTAATGAGTCGCTCTATCCAATAACAACCGGCAGAAATGGAGACGGTAGCAGTGGAGAAACTTGTCACGATCGACTTTGAGCGCAATGAGTTATACGACATGACAGTTAAACTGTATTGTGATAAAACTGGACGTGTCCAAAATTTTCTGGTCAGTGTGTGTGTTAATGTCTCTACAAAACTAGCATGTTAGCTAACATTAACCCTTGATCAGCACACTTTTTTATGGCAGCAAAAGACTCGTAGGAAATGTAAGGAGAAAATATTTCTGTGAAAATGTACAGTAGGGGAGTTAAGTAAAAAGTTGTTACAAAAATAAATACTCCAGTAAAGTACAGATACCTAAAAATTAAGTACAGTACTTAGGGGTGAATTTGCCCATTTGCGTGTGTAAGCCCTTCTTTACACGCTTCAGTTATGCACTTTTCAGTTACACGTATTCTCCCATTCCCGCTTCTGTTACACCCACAGCGCACAAGTTCAAAGGCGGCCTTAAGAAAGAGGCGTGTTTTATTATGACCGCCGCGCAGCGAAATTTTTTTTTCTTTTTTTTTTTTCATGTCCAAATTTCCGTCAAGGATTCCCGGACACTGTAAGACCGGGTACCACGAAACTTGGTGGGCATGTAACCCCACATGGATAGCATGGAACCTCCTGTTTTTCGTTTTGATCTGTAGCCCCCCTGCTGGACTGGACCCCCCGAAAGGAGGGTAGGGCAGACACAGTTTTCTGTGAATATCTCGAGAACCGTAGGGTTTAGGAGGACCAATTTTTTGCATATGTTTGCCTCCAGGGGTCATGTAAACCCATTCCATATGCACACATGTGCATAAACAGATACACACGCACACACATACATTCACAGTAATCCTACGTATGACACATACTCACACAGTAGACATATATACGCATGCATGCACATGCACATGCACACACACAGGCACATAAACAGGCAAACACACACATGCACGCACACACACCCACCCACACACCCACACACATAAACATAAACATGTACACGCACACATGCACACAATTCAAGAATTTCTCAGAATTATGAACAGGCAAGATGGTGGTGGGGTTGTATAAAATGTATATTACATGTGAAATCTATGAACTAATCATGTTTTGGTACTTGTTGTCTAGCAGATACCAGTGAGAATTGAGTGTGCATAATGCAATTCAGTGAGACAGTTAGAATCATATATGCCTTTCAGCGTGACTTATTTTTGTGGAAAACATGTGCTGGACTAGGCGGCGGTCATATTTTGTACCGCTCTGCGGTACATCTAGTTTAAAATAGAACCAGACTGATCCACCACCTTGTTAATTTAGGTTGATGTGAAAACGTGGAACGTGGACTTTCTCATTGACCTTCTTAAATCTAGAAAGAACATAAACCAATCGATGATTTTAAAAACGTAAGCATAGTGAACTGAAGAACAGCCTACAGTAAAATGGTGTGTCATCATATAGTCTAACAAAGAATTGACTTCAGGAAATTTCACTTTTGCTTTAATGTTTGTTTATAAAGAGTCAAGACTTGCTTGAGGTGTGTAGATTCATAATTTAAAAACTCATTGTTCAGAAAGAACATTTCAATGGCAGCTATCTATGCTAACGATTCTGTAGACTGACACCTGCAGCTTTGAATAAAGTAAAGACTGGCATAACAATGCCAACCTCCAATACAAACGAATCAAGAGACAGGAGAATATAAACTATGCTGCTCGACAATAGTGTGCAGATGTCTGTGCAAATGTGTGGATGACTTCGGTTTGAAAGAAATTGACAGATTCCAACAAAGTTGGCTATGGGATTATGACTTCACGTTAGAACTGTAGATGAAGTTCAAATATCCAAGGGTGATTATAATGCGGTTTTCCCAATTTAACAATGTAGCCTCATAAGGTAATGTCGGAAAACATCTGCTTGATACCTGACAAAGGACTCTAGTCAAAACGTTGTAGCCATAAACACTCTGGGAGCTTATATAACAGTGTGCGGCTATCTCTTTATTTTTTCATATGTTGGCTCAGCCTTATAGGCTACCCAGCAACTGTTTTTAATTTTTTGTTAATGTGCGTGCACTTTCATTCAATGAATGTCGGGAAATATACCACCGTGTGACAATGTAATGAGGAAAAACATAAAGCCGTATCAGCATATTTTAAGCACTGAATTCGATACTGTAATGTTAATTTGTAACATTCTGTGTAACCTGTATTAAGAACTAGGCCTACTGCCGACATCGAGCAATATGCTGTTTCACCTTGTAGTGGCGCTTGACCTTAAAGGGACACCAGGCAAGCCTGATGCTTTTTTCTCTACGAAACTCCCCCTCGCTCGGTCTGAAGCTCTTTTCCTTTTTGTTTGCATCTTCTGTCAAGGGTTTTCGCTGCTTCTTCGCCGGCTCTGCCATTATACACACGTTTGCAACAATCATGTTTCGTTAGCCTGCCTCTGTGCTGTGGATGCAGGATGTAAACTGATCCTGCTTCGGTCGGCGGGTACGATACACTGAACTTGCAAGCGGGATATTCTTCCTACAGGGAGTAGGGGCGGGCTAGAGAGTCTTCATTCGCCCTGTAATGAGTCATTTAACCATATACCGACTTACGAAGATGATAAATTAACACGAGAACGTTGCCTGGTGTCCCTTTAATACAGCCCTCGGGAGCGGGTAGCTGGAAAGGTGCCAGTCAGTGGCAGAATGCGCGCAAGAGAGCCTGGAAAATCCAGACCCTGATAATCTAGAAAGATTAAGGGTCTGGCCACAAACAATGTAATGGCCCAACTCGAGGGGCGGCACCAAGCATGCATTTGAAAATCTTACTGCACGCAATTGGATAACACTAGACCAATGTTTACTCTGAATGATTCCGGACTTCGACGCAATTGGATAACACTACGATCAATGTTTCTTATGTTGCAGCGCTGTCGTCATCAGTTTAGCTCGCCTCTGGCCCGCCTATATCAGATAAGATTTGATTGGTTCCACGGGATGCAAGGGGAAAAAGTAACGTGCATCATTGCTCATTGCCAGAGTGTCTCGCATAGACAATTCCATTGTGCTCTTGCGAGAACTCTGGATTTCCAGGGTATGCAAGAGTTGTATACATAAGAAACGCCCAGATTTTGGGGTTGCTTCTCCCAAAACGAGTAACTACATCGCGCAGAAATGACAGATGTAAGTGAAGGGGAGAATTTGCTCAGGCTGAAGAGTGCATAGTTACATGTCTTGTTTTACTTACACACCCTTACGCACATGTGAGAATTCGCCCCTTAAGTATTTGTGCTTCGTTACTTCCCATCTCTGATCACAAGAGTGGTGGGGACAGGTTTAAGTAATCAGAAAAGTGGTAGAGACACACACACACACACACACACACACACATATATGGAATCAAATTCCTGACTCATAGATGGCGTGACTTACAGGTCTGCACACTTCAACTTGAATTCACTTTAAAAGGCTTATTTCTTAAAAAATAAAATTATATAGTAACAGTGTCAACATTATTTAGGATAGAAGGTCATTCATGGGGAAAATACATAGATTTTGACATTGTTGTGACAAGTCCCAGCCTGCAAATTCAGTCGGCTCAACACTTAGCAAACACATGCAAATTAAAGATACCAGCCTGTTAAAAAAGCCTGGCATTTGATACTGTTGAGAAATCTGGTATATTATTTGCATTTGAATCAGTGTGCCCTTTCAATGAGGGTAAAGACAAATGATAGCTGACCTATTGGTTTTAATGAATTGTTAGAGACAAAAGAGATCATGAACAGACAATAGCTTCACACCCACACACTGAAGTAAGTATGTTTTAATGGGCAACTAGTGCTGGTATCATCCTCAAGTTCATTTCCATGGTATCAGGTCTCTAGAAGGGCAGATAAACACTCCTCTCCTGAGCAGTGGTACTGTAGCAGTCAGACAGCTGCAGCTCAGCCCTGTAAACCTGGGAACACACAGATATGGCAAACAAACAAACACACACACAAGCAAACATACAGATTGACTTAAAGGACAAACACACACACACACAAACACACACGCATACACACACACACACACAGACACATACACACACACACACACAAACACACACACACGCACACACACACACACACGCACACACACACACACACACACACTTGTGGGCTGTCCCTTTAGGCTCTAGAGAGCAAAGACAAGATGAGGCCACAGACACAGAGAGGAACTGAAGCCCAGAGGTGGGAGCAAGAGAGGAAAGAGAGAGAGAAAGATGGAAGATGAAAGAGAAAGAAAGACAGAGAGAGCGAGTAGAGAAAGAAAGACAGAGAGAGAGTAGAAGAAAGAGAGAGACAGGAGATGAAAGAGAGAGGGAGTCAGAAGAAGTGAATAATTTTAAGAGCAAACTCAATTGGACTGCAGTATTTCAGATTCACACACAGACACACACAGACACACAGACACACACACACACACACACACACACACACACACAGACACATACACACACACACACACACACATATCTCCAGTGGTGCCCTAATGAGGAGATTTCCCATGGAGAGACACCCAGGGTGTGTCAGATGACATGATCCTGTAGGTGTTAGCGTGTGTGTGTGTGTGTCAGGAGAGAGAGAGAGAGAGAGAGAGAGAGATGACATACCATGAGCCTTGTCCTTTTGACTTCTTGCTAAAGTCAAGGATCACACTGCTACAGAGATTTGGTCATATGGATAATGTGACTTTGTCATGAGCCCTATGTTGCCTTTGCTCTCCTTCTGATTCTTTACCAAAGAGATGTGTGCACTCAAGTACATCCTGTCAGAAAAGGCTAAAAAACTGCAATTACATGTATTAACTTTATGAAACACATGTTGTGGTGGTTTAGGATATACAGTAGGTCATAGATGCTCCACAACAGCTAAGTGAGATTTTAGGGACTTTGCTTTGCATAATGCCCAACAATGCTCCTTAGATATTCTAAAATCACTGTAACAACAACATCCTTGGGCTTATTACACACCTCTAACAGACATCTGATTTCATTTACTGACACCAGTGTTTACAATTATTCACTTGTCCAATGCCCATAGCTGTGTGTGTGTGTGTGTGCATGCGCGCAAATTAGCAATGTGTGTGTGTGTCTATGACATGTAAAGGTCACTCTGGATATGCTGGGTGTCTGTGGTCACTGTCGAGAGAGCGAGAGAGAGAGAGAGAGAAAAAAAGAGAGAGAGTGTGTGTGTGTGTGTGTGTGTGTATGTAGAGTCCTAGTGTGTGTGAGGGCAGTGTGTTTGACATCTGTGTATATCTGTATGAGATGTGACAGCCGTGGCCCAGCGGTGTCTAGGCAGGAAGTGTTTTGGGTTAATTGGCACTAATGTGCTCCAACAGCGATAATAACACTGAATCAGTTCAGCCAATCGCATCACATCAGCCTAACATTCACCCAATCAGGGTAGCATTCACCCAAACATGTCAGCTTAAAATTCACCCAATCACATCAGCTTAACATAAACCAAATCATATCACATCAGCTTAACATTCACCCAATCATATAATCTTAATATTAACCCAATCATATCACATCAGCTCAACATTAATCCAATCAGCTCAACATTCATCCAATCACATCACATCAGCTCAACATTCACCCAATCACATCACATCAGCTCAACATTCACCCAATCATATAATCTTAATATTAACCCAATCATATCACATCAACCTAACATTCACCTAATCACATCAGTTTAACATTCACCTTTGTGTTTGCTTTAGGGAGTTCAGGTTAACGTTGAGGATCAAGCTTTGCTCCTTGAGACAAACTCAAATGTTATGATTCAAATATACAAATAACATTGAATCGAATTGAATTCATAATACCACATGGCACAGACAGGACAGGACACAATACAGCACAACGGCATATGATATGTGCCCACAACCTGTTTACATATTTCATTTCAAGATTGTCAGCCAGGTCTGCGCAGAACAGGTACAGGTTGAACCATTCCTTTATCCAACGGACTATATTAAAGATTAAAACATAGCCTGTAGGCCACATTCCACATATGAAAGCATTCATCTTCTGGAGAAGGTAGGCTAAGGCTAGGCTAGACTAGGCTGCATACGAGTCTGTGGACTTGACATGAACTCATTAAAGCAGTGAATTGCATCTCATTCATCTTCTTTTCATTTTCACTTCTTTGAAAATCAGTTCATATTCATTATGCATGAAACAGAAGTCAATATTCCAGCCAATCCCATCAGCAGGCCCTAACTCAGACTGCCAGATTAAACTCATCATGAACATCATGGGTACACTACTAAGGCACGGTTTTGGTATCACATGCACATAGAGATACACTACTACCAATAAATTCAAACTAGCATAATTTACCAAATTACTACTACTATACATAGAAATGTATCATTACTAGTTTGTTATCCCCCTTATAACACAGCTCCCCATGTGTAATATAACACACACACACACACACACACACACACACACACACACACTCCCTCTTTCTCTGACACACACACACAAACACACACACACATTCTCTCTTTTCTCTCCCCACATGCGCACACACACACACACACACACACACACACTCTTGCACAAAGAGACACCTATACACCAACACACACTCATACTCAACTTCACACAGAGTCACACTTCAGACAAAAACACACACACACATTGCACTGGAGACATATTTTTCACACAAGAATAGCCACAACCGACTTTCTCTCTCTTTCTCTTTCTCTCTTTCTTCTTGTCTCTCTCTCTCTCTCTCTTTTTCTCACTCACACACACACACACTCTCTCTCTCTCTCTCTCTCTCACACATATATACATATACACTCACACTCTCTCTCACACACACACACACACACACATATTTGAGAGTGGAGGGGCTGTCGCTCTGTGGCATTCCCCCATCCTGTGCTCATGGAGTTGTGAGTTCAGCACCTCTGCTCCCCCTGTGCATCTCTGGTGCTGTGCATGGCTGCTTTTACTGCCAACAAGTGTGCGTAACTTACCAGTTGAACATCCTTTGTAGGTTTAGACGAACACATCCCATTATAATGCTAATATAACAATGCCTTAGCCAAAGCTTATCACACCACCACTCTGCTCTTTAATGTCACACTTTCTGTCAAACTCTCAGTTTACTCAATACTTACACTAGTATCATCACCACAGCCTACTCAACACTTACACTATTATCATCACCACAGTTTACTCAACACTTACACTAGTATCACCACAGACTACTCAACACTAGGGCTGTCACTTTTGCGAAAAAATCCTGTTAGATTCTTGAGACATAATTGTTCAGTCAATCTATTGTAAAATCGATTTTTCGTTTCAATTTTCAACGCCAAATATAGGACAATCCACGGACAACTAACAGGCATTAGGACAAACGTAAAGGGGGCGCTTGAAGATGCACAATGGTGTGAAGTTTCGTGCACAATGACAAACAGGAGTGAAACATTCTCGAAAAACAATAAGCAGAGTGGGCTGCCATAACATCAGTGAAAAACATTACTGCAGGCTTCAACGTGGCTGCGTTTACAATTAGAAATGTCAAACAAATTTAAGCCTCGTGAGAACTCCGCGACTGCACAGTTTGCATACCGCTTTGTCCTTCTCCATAGTTTGATATACCCAAACCCCGAAATGCTTCCATATCGAACTCCTCAAGTTATTAGGGCCTATCACTTTCGTTTCTCTCATGTCGCTGGAGTTGATCGCGTTGTCCTCAATTTTTGGCAAAACACCAGCAGCACAGCAGCCGATTGAAAAAGCTGTTTCCAGTCGTAAAATTGGTGGGAATTTTCTTTTAGCTTTCGCAATGCTTACTGCACTTCGAATTCTTTGTTATTTTTCTGCTTGTTCCTGAGTTTTGTTACATCTATCTTTTTCATTTGTTTAATTTGTTTAAAATGAATAGTGTATATTTGGTTAAAATCGATTCCCTATTTTAGTTTTCGAAACTTGTGTTGGTTGGTCCAATCGATTGTGCAATCGATTTTCGAACGTAAAGTGACAGCCCTACTCAACACTGACACTAGTATCACCACAGACTACTCAACACTTACACTAGTATCAGCACAGACTACTCAACACTTACATTAGTATCAACACATTTTACTCAACACTTACACTAGTATCACCACAGCGTAGTCTACACTTACCAATGATGTACTCTACAGTTACTCATGTATGTAAAACAGGAAGCTGCATTTGTTTATTATTATGTTTATATTTAAAATGATTAGGAGACGCTTTTGTCTAAAACAATGTACATTGTATTTGAACTAAGGACCAAACGAAACACACCAGAGAGGTAGCCAGAGGCGTATCAAGCTTTTTAAAAGTGTGGGGGTTGTGGGAAAATGAAACAATCTGGCCAGTTTATAAATGACTCCTTCCAGGGACGTTGTAAGTATTTTCTGAGAGGGGGTGCGGACTATATTGGTGTCCGGGAGTTTCTTCCCCGAAAAAAATGGAGATTCTGATTGCTAAACACACTATGCAGTTTGGGAGGGAGAGAAGAAGCAGCGCCCCTCATATGTGTGGCTCATGTGACATGTAGGCCTACACGATCTACCTGCTATCACTTCACTATTTGACACTACCAGGGGTGAAAGTAGTTTTTATTTCTTGGTGGTACTATGATATAGAGTTTCACTTAGCCTAATTATTTATTATTTATTTATTTGTTTATTTACTATATTATAGTCTACTTATCAAGCATTCACTAGGACTTCTTATCACTCTAGTATCACTCTTTAACCCACCTGTATCTGTTTTTGATTATGAATAAATTGCAAACACTTAATTTCAACAATTATTTATTTATTTAGCCTAGTTACTCTGCTCGCTCCCACTTCCAATCGTTTTTTTATATAGGCTACTGTATATCATGAAACACGTTTCTTTGAGTCATGCCTTTTTATTTGGTAGACTGCAACATACTTCTGTCCGCTAAAACTGCTGCGCAAGATCTGGTTAAGCCGTACACGCGAAACATCAACATATTTTTCTTTAGCCTGTATGTTTTTTTTATTTGGGAGACTTTCCAAGAAACGTCCGTCTGCTAAAACACTTTGGATACCAGTGCACGTTGGCGCAATTACTGTAGGCTACTGTACGCGCGCTATAGCTTGCTCGTTGTCTGTCCAGCTGCACGAGAGGTTTAGACAGTGGCGCAAAAAGTGGGCATGCGCTATATGCGGCGCATAGGGGCACATCAAAAAAAAAAAATAATAATAATATATTTGGTATATTCTCTATGTAGCTACTGTTGTAGGTTTCTAAATCATTTCTGCATTTCCTCAATGTTAAATACCATTTTAGAGGACTAACAGGCTAGAGTAGGCGCCCTATCTCATAAGATTCCATCATAGAATTTTGATTCAGGTAGCCTACGAGTAGTACGTTTTCGTCTATTGAGAAAGATGGATAACGCATAAAAGCTGTCGGGGGCTGAAAATAGAAAAAGAAAGGAAAAATGAGATGGCATGTCAGGATGGGATGTGACAGCAGTTAAATATGTGGATGGTGAAAATTTGTTGTTGCATACCCCTCAAAAAATGGGTAGCTGCTCCCCTGGGTTTAGACACAATTCAGATACAGTTCAGAACGATGTATATGAAATATATTTTGGGGGAAATGTGTTGCTTCTGGTAATTTGACGTTAGCAGTTGTGTTGTCATGCTGAAAGTGCAATATTTTTCAGAGACAGTATAGTTTTCTTTCCGGTACGGCGTACCCTCTCCAAATATTTTAGTGGTACTCCGTACCGGCCAGTACCGGCTTACTTTCACCCCTGGACACTACCCTACATGGAGACCTATCTCATGTTATAAATCAAGAAATCATTTCAGAAATTATGTTTTGTGCATAGGAGTTAGCAGGCACAGACAGCAGCCTAATTTCGAGGTATCATACCTATTAAACTAGATGTACCGCAGAGCGGTACAAAATATGACCGCCGCCCAGTCCAGCACATTTTTTCCACAAAAATAAATCACGCTGAAAGGCATATATGATTCTAACTGTCTCACTAAATTGCATTATCCACACTCAATTCTCACTAGTATCTGCTAGTACCAAAACATGATTAGTTCATAGATTTCACATGTAAAATTCATTTTATACAACCCACCCCCATCTTGCCTATTCATAATTCTGAGAAATTCTTGAATTGTGTGCATGTGTGCTTGTACATGTTTATCAGGCGCGTGCAGAGAAGGGGGGGTACAGGGGCTCTAGGCTAGCACATGCCCTTTTGCCCCTTTGATGTCCAAGACCCGTTTTTTACTTTTTAAAATTTGTAATACTTCCGCTAGTTCCAACGTTCCATTCGCTAAAATGTCTCATTAATAGTTTGTGAAATTAGAAATTTACAAAAATAACAATTTTCTGTGTTAATTGAAATGCCTTGCGGCCACTAATCAGTGACGTCATACATTCAGTGAACTCTCAGAAGGTGCACGCAGGCACAGTGCTACAGGAGACGTTTGGGAGCACGGTAAGGTCATGTGGCAGTTAGCCTATCTGAACATCCAATATTATTCAGCTTAGAGATAGAGAATAAAATGTTTAAACTTGTTTCATGTTTAATAAAGTAGGCTATCAAACCCGTTTTAACCATGTCATGGTCCATCCATTTCAATAACCTGGCAGCTTCGAAAATCTAAGGCTGAACGTTAATAACATATTCTGTTTAGGTTACTATGTTATAGTAGCCTAGCTTAGGTTAGTAGGCAAACCTTTTCTAAATCGTCATAAGCCGACGACATAGGCTACTGTAGTTGTTTAACTAACCTAACTCCACACGTCGTTCTCTGTTTACAGTAGGCTACATTACATTTCACTCAGTGGCCACACGCACAGCACGTGAATCTGCAAGACACCAGCTTGCTAATGGTGGTAGTTCACTGTGATAAACATTAAAATTATAGCCTGACAAGCCAGACTAGGCAATAACATATTTGCTGCCGCTAGGGTCTAGATTTCTAGGCTATTAAAAATAGCTTTGAATTTAATCCATAAGATGTAGCCTTATAGCATATGATCTCTGTGTAGACAATAGCCTAATGCAAACTGAAAAGACCTATCTGTCTGTGCCCTGGCTACAGTAGGCCTACCGTACATGCACTCCTATTGAATTTTCAGAACCAAGGAGAGAAATGAGAAAAATGTGTTACATCTCTGTCTGCTATTTACACCCATTCTTCTTGATACATAATGAATAAACATGAACATTTATAAAATGTTTATCAGTACATTAGACTACTTTGCAAATTGCTAAACCATATAATAGCCTGTCCCACCATCATCATTGAAATAGCATAATGCTAGAATTTAAATGCAAACAAAAAAATTTGTTCCATGTGCCCTTTTTTAAAAATTGAGCCCCTGCCCCTTCAAAGGTCTCTGCACGCCCCTGATGTTTATGTTTATGTGTGTGTGTGTGTGTGTGTGTGCGTGCTTGTGTGTGTGCCTGCGTATGTGCCTGTGTTTGTGCATGTGCATGCATGCGTACATATGTCTACTGTGTGAGTATGTGTCATACGTATGATTACTGTGAATGTATGTGTGTGCGTGTGTATCTGTTTATGCACATGTGTGCATATGGAATGGGTTAACATGACCCCTGGAGGCAAACATACGGAAAAGATTGGCCATCCTAGGCCCTACGGTTCTCAAGATATTCACAGAAAACTCTGTTGGTGTACGGTCACTAAATGTACACATAAATTATTTTATTGTAAGGCCCCCCATGAACGAAAGTTCACAAAACTTGGCATGCATTCGGAGGGTATCATAATGATCCTACAATTTCGTGCAGTTTTGACAATGTCAGCCAGAGATATTGTGATTAAAACACCTAATTTTTTGCTTTTTAATTTTTAACTAGGTGGCGCTATGCACAAAATAAGTGGTAATGGGATGGGTTGACATGGCCCCTTAACCCTTAAAGGTGTAGGTTTTTGAACGTTCTAAGTTACGCAACAATTGAAGGTTCTAAAATTCTATGTTGAATTCAATGAACCCAGATATTCTTTAGAACGTTCATTTCTCAACATTCCCGTCACACTGCGGTACTCCTTTAAGGGTTAAGACCAACATACAAAAAAAAGGTGGTCCTCCTGTAGCGGGGGGGGCTACAGATCAAAACGAAAAACGATGGTTCCATGCTATCCATGTGGGGGTACATGCCCACCAAGTTTCGTGTACCCCGGTCTTTCAGTGTCCTGGGAATCCTTGACGGAAATTTGTACATGCGAAAAAGAAAAGAAAAAAAAAAGAAAAATCTTCGCTGCGCGGCGGTCATAATAAATGTAAAGTTCACAGAATAGTGACAGAACTGTATAAGCTCAAATTTAAAAACGTTTGAAGTCTACCCAAACACATGCAAAAGGGATTTAAATAAATTGTGTTGCATATAGCCAGCTTAATTAATGTCAATTTAAAGATTATGATTAGCAGTTTCTATGCTTTTTTCATTGATAGTTACAGGAAGCCACGTTGTTGTTTAAACTATTGCTGCTTCTAGCCCATGTTACCTCCAGTTTCACTTGCTGCAGGGACGCACACATTGCATGAGCGCTCATAAGCGTTCTATTTGAGTTCTACAGTACATGCTGGAGATCTCCAGTAGATGTAGCACTACGACACACATTCACAGTGAAATGCCGACGTTTGTAAGATCAGATCAAGATGTTCTAAATGGAACTGAGAACAGTAGCCAAAGGTCTTTCTGCAGAAACAACAAGTGCCTTGGTGCGCGCACCTCCGCTTTCACTGTGAATTTTGGTTTACTAAATTAGCATAATGCAGTAACAATTATCATTTCTACCTGAAATCTGCTCACTGCAGACATTATAATGCAGACCCAAGCAGCAGCACCTTGAAAGACACACACTTTGAATTTGATCAGTGCGGCGCTGGTTCTTCACTGGCTAATGTGATTGGCTGGATGACCGTTCAATCAAATCAACAGACCTATTTGTATTTCTCTGTGTGTGCGTTATGGTAGATACGGTTCCAACTCTTTACGGGAGCGTTTATTTCCATATTTTACTTTCATTGTGATCTGACAAAAAGTGTGGGGGATAGAATCGTATTCCAATCAAAAGTGTGTACGTTATAACACCCACATCCCCCAGGCTTGCTACGCGCTTGGAGGTAGTTCACCCCTAGTTCTACCTTCAGCATTCCCAGAGAAACTCCACACAGGGTTAGTTTTTGTTTGGAAGACAGGCTGCCCCCACTTTGTTTGTTTCCAGTGTTCAGAGCCTGGGCTGCCTACAGAGACCGGGCTTGTTTTACTGTGTAGACCTACTCACAGAATGGGTAACTAGCAGATCATGAGGAAATGAGTGCTGAATGTGGAAAGAAAACTGGCTTGAAATCGTGCACAACCACCAGTGATGCCAGTAACGCGTTACTTAGTAATGCGTTAGTCTGTTTTGACCACTTTTTTCAGTAACGAGTAATCTAACACGCTACTATTTACAAACCAGTGATCAGATTAAAGTTACTTATCTAAGTTACTGTGCGTTACTATTTTTGTCATTTTCCTTAATAAAAAGATATATTCTTTGCTTTCTTCTTGTCTTGGGGATTAATGTCATATAGGCTGTGCTCACGTTTTCAGCATGAGGACAATTCACGTGCAGCGACACAAACGTAAACAACAATGGAGGGAGAGAGAGAGATGCACATTTCATCAGTCATTACTTTGAGTTTGTGTCAGCTAAACATGACAACATTTAGGTACATTGTACATTCTGTGCTGGCGACAAAGTGCTGTCTAGCTAGACATCCCAAGTCTCCCGAAGTTTTGGGAGTCTCCCACATATTGATAGCGGCTTCCTGACGCCCGCAAATTACATAAAATCTCCCGTGAATCGAGGAGAGAGAGAAGATGGTGCTGCTTGTGCCTGAAGCATCCTGGTCTGTGCAAATATGAGCTTAATCTCTTTTCTCCCAAACATAATTAATCAACGGATCTAGGGACAGAAGAGAGTGAAAAGGAAGATTTAAAACCCATTTGTGCCACTGAAGTGTATCCAAGACAGATTAAAACTAGGGCTGTCAATTAATTACATCCTGGTCTGTTTTGCTAAATCAACCAATCAGTTTTCAGTGTACATTAAAGTTCAAAAAACTTATTTATCTCTTTTCTCCCAAACATAATTAATCATTTCAGTCAGTGTATAGATATACAGATATAACCTAGGGGACACAATGAAAACAAATTAACACTCCCCTCTATGTCAATACTATTTCTTTGCATTGATGCGCAACTTAAAAGTAAATGTTCCAATCAATGACCTAGGCAGCACATTTTCTTCACTCCTTCATTTTTCAGTCTAATGGTTACTGACTAGAACGGCTTGGGGTCAAAGGTCATACGGAATCGATTAATCTGCGTTATTTTTTTTAATCAGTTATTTTTTCTCAAATTAATTAATCAAAATTAATCAGTTATTTTGACAGCCCTAATTAAAACATAATGATAATATTGCACACTGCACTGTTTGTAACAGCGACTTTAGCATTGCTCACAGCGGGTTAAATGATTTGCAAAAGACTTGTTGAGGTGAGTTTAACAAGTGTAATTTAATTTGCATATTACTCAGGCCTATACAAGATGGCTAGTTGCCAAGGCTACATGAAAAAAAATCTACATATTTTACTATAACAATTTCTATCAATATGCTTTCCTTATTTGGTGTACTTAGACATTATTGAACAAACATCTGAATTTCAGTATCTAAGTAGGTTAGGTTGGGATGTCTGCTATACATTGCTGTTAAAATGCACTTCCAGTATAGTGAGTATTGGCAAAACCGGTTATCATTTTTATGTTGAGGCATTGGGGGTGTTGTCGGCAGCTGCTGAAAGTAACTAATAAAGTAACTTGTAATCTAACTTAGTTAATTTTAAAATCAAGTAATCAAGTAAAGTAACTAAGTTACCTTTAAAGGAGTAATCAGTAATCAGATTACTTTTTCAAGGTAACTGTGGCAACACTGACAACCACTGACTGCACCTTTAAAACAGCTTTTTCATATAATGCTCTACAAATTCTCACTTACATAAATTTGATAACTCATACAATACTCAGAACAGAGAATACAGTTTCTCACACACTTAAAACCACTTTCTCATATACTACTCTACAGTTACTCACAGCTTACTCCATACTAATAGCATAGTTTCTCACACAGTTAAAACAGCTTTCCCTTCACTTAGTCACACTACAGGGTTCTCTATCATTACTAACACTCTAGTAACTCTCTAGTTTACAATAATATTTGTTTTTAAGATGTTTTAATGTGAGATTGTTGGTAAGACGGTTTAATGTGAGTTTGTTATTAATATGTTTTGATGTGAGTTTGTTGGTAAAATGTTTTGATGTTTGTTTGTTGATAAGATGTTTTCATGTTTGTTTGTTGATAAGATGTTTTCATGTTTGTTTGTTGATAAGATGTTTTCATGTTTGTTTCCACTCCTTTTTCTTTCTTACTGTTCCTGGTGTTTGGGTTCCTGAAGAGCTGTGTGTCCCCATTGAACACACACACACACATAGACACACGGGCACGCACTTATGTGTGTGTGTGTGACACAATCACAGTCGCACACACTGAAAATGAAACAAGGATGAGAGATGACAAGACCACACTGGCTACAGTGTCCTACTGTGTGCGGCCAGGGCTTTTGACAGCAGCTGTCCCCAAACGCACAGCTACACACACACACACACACAGCCTCCTCCCTTTCTGTTTATCTCCTTCTCATCCTTATGCTCCTCATTTCTTCCCTCTCCTTCCATCCCTCTTCTCTATCACTCGCTTCTCTCTATGTGTGTGTGTGTGTGTGTGTGTGTGTGTGTGTGTGTTGTGTGTGAGTGTGAGAGAGACAGAGAGGGAGAGAGAGGGAGATAGAGAGTGTGCGTGTGTGTGTGTCTGTTGTGTGAGAGAGAGAGCGAGAGAGAGAGAGTGCATGCATGCCTATGTTAACCATCTCTGATGTGTGTTAGGAGTGGGAGGATTAGGAGTGTTTTATACAGGTTACTGTTGTGTGTGTGAATGTGTGTGTGTGTGGGTGTTGCATCAGGATTGCGTTCTACGCCCACTTCTCCCCCCAACACACACATACAGTACACACACCCCAACACATACTTAATTTACATAATTTCTCATAGAATCTAGACTAGTTTTACACACAACAGAAGATTCATATCACACACCTCACGCTCACACTGTAGCAATGAATTTAGTGCTGTTGCAATTTTAGTGCTCTGAGGAACTAGTCTCGTCAGACACACACACACACACACACACACACACACACAGACATGTAACAAGTCATTACTGCATAGCTCAATACATCTATTAAGAAATTCAAACCAGTTGCTCTGGCTATAGCTGAATGCACACACACACACACACACACAGACACACACACACAGACACAGGGGCGGAGCTTGAGGGGGTGCGGGGGGTGCGGCACGCCCCCGGCCCGGGACCCAGGGGGCCGGTCTTGGCCCCCCCCCACCTCCGGGTTAAGGTGGGACGGGCCTCTCCCACGGCACAAGGCCGGAGGAGCTAAGATCATGCAAACGGTTTCTTTTCAATCATTTTCATCAGAGTGGGACGTATTAGGCTTATAGGTTGCTCCCAGTCAAGACGAGTTATGACTCAATGTAGCTGAAAAGTTTTGAAATTTACTTTGATGATTTAGTAGGTGTAAAATATTGAATAAAATGTTCTGCTGTATGACTGGCTTTATTTTAACTCTCATATTGAACTTAACGACGTGCAAATTTACAAAATTGGATCAACGATATTGTCTCCTACTGGCGTCAATGAGAGAACACTTACACTTACACTTTTACGATTTTCTAATTGGAGTAAGTCTTTGTGACAACACGTCATGATACATTTGATAATGTTTGATCGTTGTTTTGGTATGAAGCATCTTTTACGTAGCCTAATGAATGCGCTCTAGAAAGTGAAAGTATGCGCTCTGTGTCTGAGCTGTCTGTTCACGTCCGCAATTGATTACGTTCCTCAAATGGAGAACACATTAATCCCATGGTATTTTTTGCCCTAAAATGCATGAAACATGCAAGTTCAAATTCCCACCGGTAGCCACGTTACATCTCCGTTTCATATTTGCCTAGGCTACTAGCCTACAATAAATTGAACGAACTCAACTGACAACTACTAATTCGGTCATTGAGACTACAGAATACAGACTACAAAATACAGTACAACAAACTTTCTGTCTTTCTGAAGTTTATTTTTGTATTCCGGGGTACAGTAGCCTAATTGCATAATGTCTTGACAATAGTTTTTCTTACCGGCTTGCTGTTTAAACTGACTGTGCCGCTCTGAACTTTCCTGCCAGGTTTATGACGTAAACCGCATCTCGGCTCTGGCATTGCCTAAACTTGTTAAATCATGTGGGAAATCAGATTATCTGTCAATATTGGGCTTTGAAAGTAAGGGATATTTGCTCAGTAATAGTAGGCTACATTTTGTAACATTTATAGAGAAACCGAGGGGAAGTTAAATTAGAAATTAGAATAGTTGGAAATTGAAAACACATACAAAAAAATATTCGGGGCTCGCTCCGCCAATGCAACCACCCAGCAGTAACTTCTGCATTCAGTGAGATTTGCACCGTCCTTATTTTATTTTTGACTCTTCCCGTCACCGTTGCAACCTCTAAACGCTCATTCTCCAAGTTAAAGATCATTAAAAACCACCATAGAGAATGAGAGAGCAAAGAAAATGGACATACACAGAGCATCCGGACGAAGTTCGCTGGCGCTAAGGCTCGTCAGATGCCCTTCAAATAGTGCTGCGTGATTATTGTTGTTTTATTATTAGGGATCATGTAGCCTAATGTTTTTGTTGTTGTTCTCTTGGTTACACTTCATGTACGTTCGATGGACTTCAAAATTACATAGTTGCTCTCCGTGGCGCTGACGCTTGTAAGACCCGCTGTTGCGGGCATGTTGTAAAATTATGTTATGATGAGTTTAATAAAGGGCCCGGTCATGTGCCCGGCCCCGGCCCGGCTCTGACTTGTTCCGCCACTGCACAGACACACACACACACACTGTCTCTTTCTTTCTTAGCTGTCCATCATTTCATATGATGCTTGATCCAGGGAGGAGGGGGTAGGGTGGGGAGCTCAACGCTGTTGGTGCCCCTTCACATGGCTGTGGAGACCAATACGTGAGCCAAACACCACAGGTAGGACAAGGGTGTCCTGACGTTGGTGTGGAACTGGTTGCCCACTGAGAGTCTTTTGGTCTTTCGGTCTTCCGGTGAAGAAAGTTATTGTTTATTTTTTCAGTCGCAGTGACACAGGTGGATGCCAGGTTGATCTGCTGAGTGCCAAGGTTAAAGATGTGTTGGGTTGATGTTACAGTGCTTCAGGGGGTCTTGGTATGGTCCTCATAGTGCCTTCTCTGTACTTTGGCAGCCCCTTTTGATTAAGCTGAGGTGCCCATAGAGGGTTTGGCGGGGGAGACTGGGGTCAGGCATATGGATGGTGTGGTGAACTCAGTGAAGTTACCTTTTTGGTCAAAGTTGCTTCCATTCAGATGGTGTTGGATCTATATATCTATCCCTTATTTTCAATGCTCAATGTTACCAATTATATGTTGGTCATGGAGAGAATCTCAGTGTGGGGGATGCGGTCTTCCCAAGACACACTGAAAAACACACTGAATGTGGAAGATCTCCAAGCTTGTGAAGTGTCGTCTGTATGGGGTCCATGTTTCTGCCCCATAGAGCAGAGTACACTGCGACTTTCAGGTTTTTGAACACCCTTGTGTGGAGTCGCCAAAAGGCTAATGAGGCTTTACTGATATCAACAGTTTATTTCTGCGTCAAGGAAACAGTCTGAAGAGTGTGGAGCCAACACAGGTGAACTGACTGACTGAGTCTGGGTGGGCGGACAGAGTACACAGCTCATTACTTGAGTAAAAGTACAGATACCCCTGGCTACATTTTACTCAAGTACAAGTAAAAGTACAACAGTCAGATGTCTACTTAAGTAAAAGTACTTGAGTATCAAGAGTACAAGAGTACATTTTCTAAATATTGCATTACTACTGCCACAGTGCTTACATTTATGTACAGAAACGTCCTACATGGAGTTATGAAAATGTTTAATGTTAATACCTTGGAGAATGTAAAAGGAATTGAAAGTAAAATCAAGTCATTTCCATCTTTTTACCATGTTGCCAAGGATGGGCAGTATTTCTAATACATGTATTTAAAATATGCATTTCAAATACAAAATACTATTTTGCAATTGAAACACTTGAAGCGAAAATCATCTTCATCCATTGTTTCGTCCATGGTTTCGTCTCTTATCTAAAGCTGACCATGGAGTTGACTTTGGCGGAAAGCTGAAGGTGATTGCTGATAGGCTGTCCCAATCAGTGGTGCCTGCACAATCCAATCACGTTTGAGAGGGAAACAACAAATTGAGGGTTTCCGAGATTTTTCTTTTCATTTTTTTTTTAGAAGAAGTAACGGTACTTCCATGGGTTATGGATAGAAATGTAGTGAAGTAAAGAGTACAATATTTGCCTCTCAAATGTACTTGAGTAAAGTCATGAGTACTCCCCAAAAATGATACTCGAGTAAAGTACAGATCCCTCAAAATTGTACTCAAGTACTGTACTCAAGTAAATGTACTCTGTTACTGTCTGGCTCTGGCGCCCACTGATATAATAATAATAATAAGCTTTATTTGTATAGCACCTTTCATACACAGAATGCAGCTCAAAGTGCTTTACATTTGAAGCATGTAACACAATAATAGTCAGTCAGTCATTATCAATCACTTTTCTTCATTGCTGGGGCTGTTTATGATCCACTCAGCAACATATCAAAAATATAGAAAATGATATGGAAGCTGGGGGGTGAAGAAGGTTGGGTGGGCGAGTTGAGCCATGACCTCAACTTTCTTTTTTCTTTTTAAGCATATTTTGGGGCCTTTTTCCTTTATTGTGACAGGACGGCGAAGAGTGGGGTCGGCAAATGACCCTGATTGGAACCCGGATCCCCGTGGGCACTTGGACCCAAATATGGTACGGGCGTTGTCACTGGCGCCTTAATGCAGGGGCTTACCTGGGCTTCAGCCCAGGGGCCTCGACCAATGAGGGGCCTCCTAATAATAATGATTATCAATAATAATAAACGGTCGTGTCCGTATTCGCGGCGTCAGTCATTAGCCTACTCTGGAGCTACAGTAGCCTAAATAATTGAGCACATCGCACAATGACAATGACATCCTTGCAGAGGCCCCCCTCCGAACAGGACTGGTGCCAGGACACTGCCTTGCTTCACCCCAAAATTGACCTTGAAGGGCTCTGATTGGTGTCCTCTGGCTTGCATCCCATTGTTGCTGCAGGATGAGAGAAACTTGGGTGGCACCCCAAGTTAGGAAAGCTGTTTCCAAACCATCTCACGGTTTATAGCGTCAAAGGCTTTGCTGAGGTCAGTATAGGCTATGTAGAGGTCTTTGTGCTTTTCTCTCAATTGCTGTGTAGCAGCAGTAAGACAAAGATCATGTCCACACACACACACACACACACACACACACACACACACACACACACACATACACAAACACACACACACACACACACACACATACACACACACACACACACAAACACATATTGAGCCTGAAATGACACTCTGATATGATCCAAACACAGCATGGAGAGACTATGTGTGTGTGTGTGTGTGTGTGTGTGTGTGTAAACAGAGAGAGATTAAGAGATAGACCGATGGATAGAAAATGAGAAAGAGAATGGTAGTGGAGACCAAGAAGAAAGGGAAGAAAAGGGAGAAGGGGATAGAGGGAAAGAAAGAAAGAGAGGGTGATAGAGAGAGAAAGAGAGAAAGGAATAGTGTAGACAGAAAGAGAGGGGGGTGGAGAGATAAAGAGAGAAGGGAATGAGAAAGAGAGGGGAATGATGAAAGAAAGAGGGAGAATACAGAAGGAGAGACAGAAAGGGGGAATGAGAGAGAGAGAGAGCAAGAAAGAGAGAGGCTCTCCTAGAGTCTGTCTCCACGCTTCAGTGAAAACAGGAAGTGACATAGGCCCACCAGTGGGTGGATATTCTGGTCTTGTTGAAGTCTGTGAGCGTGTGTGTGTGTGTGTGTGTGTGTGTCTGTGTGTTTGTTACTGAGGTTGAGAGTGAGAGTGAGTGTTGAATTATTCAGAAGCAGCAGGAGAGGATGCAGTCTTCTGGGACATTGGGGGCGGGGGGGATTCTGAGCACTTATGATTCTGGTGACTCTGATGAGTCTGGTGACACTTATGATTCTGGTGACTCTGATGAGTCTAGTGCCAATGATGAGTCTGATGACTCTGGTGAGTCTGATGACACTGATGGGTCTGGTGACACTAATTTCCCAGTCTGCTGATTTCAATGACATGCAATTAGGCTTATGCGACAGATCACTTGTTTGATGAGACTGATGAGTTAGTGTTGAGAGTGATGATTTTGTGCTAATGCTGAAGTTCTGTGGTGTATGTGTATCTTCTGTTATAATTTTGATCTTAAGACTAGCAGTTGTCAATGAGGTGATTTGGAGATATTTTAATATATTTCAGCCCATACACTACACTTGGAGTCTGAAGTGCAAAATTATTATTTCTATGAAAATAATAATTAATTCATATTTAAGATAGAAGACTGGTTCATCGTTTTTGAATGTCTATGGTCATACACACAGCTCTCACTTCTGGTGTAGCCATTTTCACTAATTATAGTTATGTGTGTGTGTGTGTGTGTCTGGGTGTGTCTGATTATAGTGGAAAATACTGAAAATATTGTTTCAGCATACGCTTCACATACTGTACACTTTGTTTCAGTTGCGTGTTTGGTGAAGGTTCCAGAACTTCGCCATGCTGATTGGTTCAGTGTAAACAAATGAAGGCAACAAAAAGAGGGACCTATACGTTTGTGAATATAATGGGTTCTCCATCAGCCTCCCTGACAGTGGCTACAGAGACAGAAATGCGCTAAGTACGTTTGTGATTATTGAATTACATGTAGATCCATACTTGCAACTAAAAAAATAGCAACACAGAACAGACATGGCATCTCTTATGGATAATGAATGATTGTTGATTGAAGAATTGTGCAAAGGAGTTTCACACAGGTGTATCAGAGATTCATACTTATGCAAGGAATCTATACCACCTGTGAAAAGATGTTTTCCTTTTGTTTAGCATGGGAAAACCAATATAGTTTGGGGTTTTTGAATGACATCTGTGTTAACCGTTTTGCAAAAGGGTGTGAAAAATGTGTGAACCCAATGAAAATCAGTCCCTCCAGGATTTCGCGAGGATTTTTTGAGATTGTTGCGATCTAAAATGCCTGATTTCGCGACAACTTTTCTAAAAAATTGCGATGGAAGTTGCGGTGTTTTTAGCTGTTTGTTGCGAAGACATTGCGAGAGGAAGTGAAAATTGCAAAAATAGTTGCGATTTTTTTTTTTTATTATTTTTTAATTGAGGTTAGTAAGACCAAAATTACACTGATCATCTTGATGCTTATTAAAAAGGATAAGTAAAGGTAAATAGCAAGGGTTAAAGAAAATCAAAGTAGGCTTCCTTTATTTGTGTAAATACTTTGACTGGGGTAATTCACAAAGCAGTATAACCTTTCGTAGAAATGTCCAAAAAAGACAGCCCCCTAAAGAGATGGCATCATGTCATATGTTACAATACATTCATATATGTTGTAATTCATATTAAGTTCATATCTTTTTAATAATTCATATTCTGTGACTTGCATAATTACTAATAGCCAACTAAGTATCTAGTAATTTCATATTGATTTAAACTATTAGACTACACTTTTCTTTAATGTTATTACATTGTTGGTGTGTAAGTCTAATTGACTGCCTACCACTTTAAGGGCGGAGAGTAGCGTAATAACATTTCTAAGTGGATTGAACGCTTGCATCTCACTGTGTTCGCCACGATTGGAAATAACTTTTTTGCATAGTGCATTACGACATGTGGATGGAATTCGGGATGTTTTCTATGTCATTAGTTAAAATAAATGTAAAAAATCTTGTTATTTCTATGATTTTGGTAGCACTACACAAACTGAGCCCACAAGCTAGCAAACATGACACGAGCTAAAAGGACATCTCCAGGTGTAAACGCTTGCAAACGCTTACATATTGTAGCCAGTGTTGGGAGTAATGCGTTACAAAAGTAATGTAATTACTGTAATATATTGCTGTTTGCGGCAACACGGTAATGTAAGGCATTACAAAAAAAAAATTGGGTAATATTTACTCGGTACAAACTTCAGTAACGCGCGTTACAATGCATTTTAACCCAAAATTAAGCGCTTGTTTTGTTTTGATACATATTCGCAAACACCACCGCGAGAACAACAGACGAGAAAAAATCCGCTCAAAATAGTAGAACGTATCTCCTGATACTGGTTGAAGATGACTGTGGCTGCAGCAGACTCAAAGTCGGACTCTTTGCGGGATGGATATAAGCCTACGCTCATTATTTTTAGCTTGTCAGAGACAAGGATATGAAGAACATAATAAATGCACTTTGTGTGCGAAAGCGAAAGATCTCACTATGCCTCGCGAAATAGCACAAGTCATTTAATGAAACATCTAAAGTGGTGCCACACTAATATTTTTTATTCTTGATAAAACACAAACTATGTTCTTCTAGTGCATGTCAGCTTTGAGCTGTGAACTTGAATTAAAGAGAATAAAGGGATAGAAATGCAGAAAAAGATTGTGTAGCCTGGCAGTGCCACCGCTCCCACCACGCCAAGATCACGACTTTTATGTAGGGCACCAAAGGACAGAGGGGGCACCCAAATGTACCAATGAATAGTAGCTTTACTGCAAACTGCGTTTCACTCTTCATCAATAACGTTTACAATGTCAGAATGCACTAACACCATGGTACATGGAAGTTTGATACTTTTTGGGTTCTCTCAATCTCCACCACGTAGTACTAGTAGAATGGAATTGGTGGGTCTTCAATAATTCGTTTTCCAAGCATTTAGGCTACATGAAGCACATGATATGCCAAGTCGACAAAAAAATCCATTCAGATAGCTAGGTGGATACCAGGCTCATAATTCACTTTTATTTGCAAAACAAAATGTGAAGCAACATGTCATTGCATACTTTCCAAAGCAATGAAGGCTGCTTAAAACAACTTAACATTGTGCATATTATTGTTAATATTGTGCTATCAAGGTAACTCAACAAACAAGGCTTGTAAACAAGAGCTGGCAAAAGGGCATTATGAGAACGTAAAGATCAATGCTCTTAAAGTGACCGTGCACCATTTATAAGAAAACAGCATTTCTTGAGAAATTAATGTTAAAAAACACACAGTAATGGTCTGTATAATAGGCCTTTTATTTTACTTTAGGTGTTTGAGTTATCATTGAAATGTCACTCACTCAAAGCCACTCACTTAGGGCACCGAAATGGCCAGTAGGCCACCATCTTGACATGTTTTTATTAAGCTTTGATTTACAATAGGCTCTCTATTGAGCAGGCCTAGGCCTTAAAGTTACAGTATTTATATCACAATTTACCAGACTTTGACCTTTTGTCGGTTTTTAACAAAATTCAAAATGATTGTTCCTTGTTTTGCATCATGAGCACTGCGCCTATAGGCCTTTATCACGGCAGCCGAAGTAGGAAGTGAACAGCCCTGTTCCTGTGTGAGCACAGGTGTTTCTAATTAAGTGTCAGATTCGGTCACAGTTACTTCAACCAGAGGCCTCGTTAATGTTTTTAGGAACACCTGTGGTTTTCCTGCCAACAGGAAAGTGAACAGCCCTGCTTCAGCTGCCCGTGGGCTGCCGTGATAAAGGCTTATTGCATTCTTACTGTATGTTGTTAGCCTTAAGCCTAGCTCAGTCATTATGCTATACCACATCTCCCTCCATTGGAAGAGCAATGAGCTGCATTGAGCGTAATAAACTGCATTTAGAATGGCAAATCCATATTTCTAGATATTTTGGTGAAAGTAACTTAAAAGTAATGCAATAGTAGTGTAATGCCTTACAATTCAGAGACAGTAATATTATAATGTAACAAATTACTTTGAAATGACAGTAATAAGTAATGCATAGTACATTACGATTTTGAAGTAACTTGCCCAACACTGATTGTAGCCTACTCAAGTGTCAGTAAACCAAGTAGGCCTTAATTAACTTACTTTCATAGCCTAGGCAGGTTATCAACACCAGGTTGAGAGATGCAAGTAAAGCAGATCATTATCGTTAGCCTTCTATTTATTGTCATCAAAACTGCAGAGGAGTGAACAAGTTATAGGGCAGTCTCTGGTGTCTGCAGAAGTGAGTGTGGCATCTGACTCAATATTCTGCGCGAGGGACTGTTGTGGTAGGTGAAATTTCCATGGGGAAACCATGATGATTGGTCAAATTTATAAAAGTTGCAGTGTTTGGACAAAATTGCGAGGTCGCCCAGAATTCACGAGGATTTGCTGAATTTGCGTTAATTGTTGCGATTGCAACATCGCGAATTCCTGGAGGGACTGGAAAATGTTTGAACACATTCGCAAGAGAAAACTTCTGCAAAGAAAGTGTTCATGAAGACCAAGTGGATCTCAGTTTCCTTAAGCAGGTCAAAGCAAGAACTGTAAATTAAGAGAAATTTCCAGAGAATGCCACTCTGGCACTCTGGCAGCAGCAGTGTGTGTGTGTGTGTGTGTGAGAGAGAGAGAGAGAGAGAGAGAGAGAAGTGTGTGTGTAGGCTCTGTGTGCAACAGAGAAAGCGAGGGAGTTTGTGTGTGTGTGTGTGTAGGTGTGTGAGTGACAGAGGGAGAGAGAGAAAAAGAGAGAGTGTAGGTTAAGTGAGTGGCAGTGTGCAACAGAGAAAGAGAAAGGGAGTGTGTGTGTGTATGTGTCTGTGCAACAGAGAAAGAGTGTGTGTGTGTGTGAGTGACAGAGAGAGAGAGAGAGAGAGAGTGTAGGCTATGTGAGTGGCAGTGAGTGTGTGTGTGTTTGCTAAAGGCTGCTGTCGTCTCAGTGATCAGTTTGGCATGCAGAAGGAGACTTGCAGAACTACTCCTTGCAGCACTCTCTATCTCCCTCTCTACCTCTCTCTCTATCACTATCTCTATCACTCTCTCTCCATCCCCCTCTCCCTATCTCTCCAACTCTCTTTTCTTTATCTCTCTCTGTGCCTCACACTCTCTTTCTGTCTGTCTTTCTCTCTAACTCTCTCTTCCTTTCACTCCATATCTCTCTTCCCTCAT